>NC_059206.1:5097336-5187336 GCF_020615455.1 Coregonus clupeaformis
ATGTGTTTCTATTATACTGTAATATATATATATATATATATATATATATATATATATATATATACTACCATTCAAAAGTTTGGGGTCACTTAGAAATTTCCTTGTTTTTGAAAGAAAAGCTATTTCTTTGTCCATTAAAATAACATCAAATTGATCAGAAATACAGTGTAGACATTGTTAATGATGGAAATGGCTATTGTAGCTGGAAATTGCTGATTTTTAATGGAATATCTACATAGGCGTACAAAGGCCCATTATCAGCAACCATCAGTCATGTGTTCCAATGGCACGTTGTGTTTGCTAATCCAAGTTTATCATTTTAAAAGGCTAATTGATCATTAGCAAACCCTTTTGCAATTATGTTAACACAGCTGAAAACTGTTGTGCTGATTAAAGAAGCAATAAAACTGGCCTTCTTGAGATTAGTTGAGTATCTGGAGCATCAGCAATTGTGGGTTCGATTACAGGCTCAAAATGGCCAGAAACAAAGAACTGATGGTTGCTGATAATGGGCCTCTGTACGCTTATGTAGATATTCCATAAAAAATCAGCCGTTTCCAGCTACAATAGCCATTTACAACATTAACAATGTCTACACTGTATTTCCGATCAATTTTATGTTATTTTAATGGACAAAAAAAAGCTTTTCTTTCGAAAACAAGGACATTTCTAAGTGACCCCAAACTTTTGAACGAGTGATATATATATATATATATATATATATATATATATATATATATATATATATATATAGTTCAAAAGTTTGGATATATATATATACAGTACCAGTCAAAAGTTTGGACATACCTTCTCATTCAAGGGTCTTTCTTTATTTTTACTATTTTCTACATTGTAGAATAATAGTGAAGACTTCAAAACTATGAAATAACACACATGGAATCATGTAAAAAAAAAGTGTTCAACAAATCAAAATATTTACTATATATTTGAGATTTGAGATTCTTCAAAGTAGCCACCCTTTGCCTTGGTGACAGCTTTGCACACTCTTGGCATTCTCTCAGCCAGCTTAATGAGGTAGTCACCTGGAATGCATTTCAATTAACAGGTGTGCCTTGTTAAAAGTTAATTTGTGGAATTCCTTTCCTTCTTAATGTGTTTGAGCCAATCAGTTGTGTTGTGACAAGGTAGGGGTGGTATACAGAAGATAGCCCTATTTGATAAAAGACCAAGTCCATATTATATCATGAACAGCTCAAATAAGCAAAAAGAAATGACAGTCCATCATTATTTTAAGACATGAAGGTCAGTCAATACAGAACAATTCAAGAACTTTGAAAGTTTCTTCAAGTGCAGTCGCAAAAACCATCAAGCGCTATGATGAAACTGGCTCTCACGAGGACCACCACAGGAAAGGAAGACCCAGAGTTACCTCTGCTGCAGAGGATAACTTCATTAGAGTTAACTGCACCTCAGATTACAGCCCAAATAAATGCTTCACAGAGTTCAAGTAACAGACACATCTCAACATCAACTGTTCAGAGGAGACTGCGTGAATCAGACCTTCATGGTCGAATTGCTGCAAAGAAACCACTACTAAAGGACACCAATAATAAGAGACTTGCTTTGGCCGAGAAACATGAGCAATGGACATTAGACCGGTGGAAATGTGTCCTTTGGTCTGATGAGTCCAAATTTGAGATTTTTGGTTCCAACCGCTGTGTCTTTGTGAGACGCAGAGTAGGTGAATGGATGATCTCCGCATGTGTGGTTCCCACCGTGAAGCATGGAGGAGGAGGTGTGATGGTGTGGGGGTGCTTTGCTGGGGACACTGTCTGTGATTTATTTAGAATTCATGGCACACTTAACCAGCATGGCTACCACAGCATTCTGCAGCGATACGCCATCCCATCTGGTTTGCGCTTAGTGGGACTATCATTTGGACAATGACCCAAAGCACACCTCCAGGCTGTGTAAGGGCTATTTGACCAAGAATGAGAGTGATGGTGCTGCATCGGATGACCTGGCCTCCACAATCACCTGACCTCAACCCAATTGAGATGGTTTGGGATGTGTTGGACCGCAGAGTGAAGGAAAAGCAGCCAACAGTTGCTCAGCATATGTGGGAACTCCTTCAAGACTGTTGGAAAAGCATTCCTCATGAAGCTGGTTGAGAGAATGCCAATAATCCAAAACCATGTTTCATAGTTTTGATGTCTTCACTATTATTCTACAATGTAAAAATAAAGAAAAACCCTTGAATGAGTAGGTGTGTCCAAACTTTTGACTGGTAGTGTATATACAGATATTATTGCACAACAATATTCAATACTATTATTAGTCATAATTATTTTATTTGTTCATTTTATTTTAATAAAATAATAATGTATTATTAATTGATAGGTAAAGCATTATTGACACAGCCAATCTTATATTGTACATTTAAATATATCACTACTTTTGTTTTGCCTACATAAATCACTAAGACTTGTTTTGCATTAGATAAGGAAATCCTTCAATATGTTTAAACAGAATTAGCTAATTAAGGGATGTGGGCCATTGCTGTGCTTTATGATCAGTGTAGTCAGCAATCACCTTGTCAGAGCTTCTCAGTCTCTAGTGCAAGGACGAATTGGAAATCAGAGCGTGTGTGGGGTAGGGGATCCAATGTACAACACTGGTACCATAGAAATAGAATCCATGGATTCTATTTCAATGACTGGTACAGTACAATACAGTAGCTATTCTTCTGTAGAACACAGCTGGTGGGTGGAAGTGTCCTGTGTGTTCTGTCAGGTCATCACATTCCATCACTGTTCCTGGGATAAAGACTGGAGCCTGGTGGAGGTAGAGGCGTCGGCAGCTGGCAAGCAGGCAGGCAGGCAGGCAGGGCCCACTCCTTCAACTTTCGGCTCAGGGATGTAGTGTGGACATAGAGTTAATCAAGAATGACAGTCTGATTGTTTTCTTTATCTCCCAAAAGACATCATGTCAGTATCCATATCTAGAATGGCTGTCTATATGTTGCCTGAACTGTTAAGTGTCTGTCTATATGTTGCCTGTATACTGTTACGTAAACAGATGCACTTTGCACAGACCTCCTGGAGGCTTGATTGATTTAGAATAGGAGGATATGTATCTCTCATCTGTTACAGTCAGCCTCTACAGTGTGCTTATCAATAGGGTATAACCTCTGTAAGCTCTGATAAACTGAGCGATGGTAAGGTAAGGTCAGGTGTGTTAGCCATAGTGTTGTATGTATGGAGGGTTAGTCAACAGTTCAGTATCTAATGAGTATGTACAGCTGACTAAAATGAGAAATACTCCCAGTTCTTCACACAACTTTGAAAATGCTTTCAGGAAAAAGAGCCTGTCAATAACACAGAAACGTCTGACACACTACACACAGAGAACAATAGATCCCTCCTCCGCCCTCCTTCCTCTCCCCTCAAATAACTTGTAAATAAGAAGATTTGTGGAGAATGCGAGCTACTTAGAGACAACGCGCGGCTAAGCGGATCATTGAGCGGTGCGGGGGAGAGTTAGTGGTTAGGTATGAAATGGAGGTGATTGGCAGAACCACTCTATTGAACGCCTGGCTAATGTGTTCAGATGATCTGTTTACCGTTTAGCGCAATCGTTAGGAGGGGAGAATTGTTTGGACATGCACAGACACACACGCACACGCACACACACACATACACACATGAAGTGGGAGATGAAGATATGAGTGATTATAAAAAAACACATGGCCATTTCACACCTGCCAGTAAATGAGCTCTCCAACTGTTCTCACTTGATGGGTTATGTGGTTTGGTGGTGTGACGCAGACTCTGTCGAAAGAGGGGTTTATACATAAACTATAATCAGGTAGGAGGTGATATGAAATTAACTCCGCCACGCCGCGGGATGAGGTGCTGTTGTGGGAGGATTATTTCGAATATTTACTTGACAAAGAACATGGTGGTATGATAATGTCCTGATTTATCACTGTGATTCTGCTCTGTATTATGCTGTGTGTGTACTGTAGCTAGCATGTTCTTTCAAGTGAACTAGCTTCATTGATTCAACACATGGACTACTGAATACTATTGTTGAAGAGAGAGAGAGAGAGACAGAGAGAGAGAGAAAGCGATATACAGGCTTACTGCCAACATAAAGTGTCTTAATAGGGCGTTGGGCCACCACTAGCCGCCAGAACAGCTTCAATGCGCCTCAGCATAGATTCTACAAGTGTCTGCGACACCATTCTTCCATGAGAAATTGTATAATTTGGTGTTTTGTTAATGGTGGTGGAAAATGCTCTCAGGAGCCACTCCAGAATCTTTGCCTGACGACTCAAACTGAATTCTTCCGTTGCTCTATGTTTCCTACATACTTCAGTCTGAGACTGCCATCATTGAAGTCGTTTGTGGGGATGTCAAAATGAGGGGTGTTGTACAAAACAAATTTATCAGCGATTGGATCATCTCTAACCAATCAGAGTATCAAAGCCAATGTCGAATTAGGGTTAGGGAATTTGCAATACCCATGTGTGTTCTGGCTCTGGCCCAACCCATCGGTTTCTGGGACCAATCAGACGGTCTAGAATGAATTTCCATTCTAGAAATCATCGGGGAGGTACTCAGATCCAGACTCATTGCGGAGAAGAAACTAATGTCAGTGGGTGTAGCATAGCGTTTGGCCAGAGCAAAGAGTTTGGGTAGCCAGGCAACCAGAATCTCCCATAAGTGTTAATTTGGGTTAAGATCTGATTACTGACACACGCACACACACACACACACACACACACACACACACACACACACACACACACACACACATACACACACACACACACACACACACACACACACACACACACACACACACACCCTTTAAACCCCCTATGCTCCTTTGAGACCTCTCTTTCAAAGTCACTGAGATCTTTTCTTGCCATGGTAGCCAAAATAATGGGCAACTTGGTATTTTTATACATGACCCTAAGCATGGTGGGATGTTTATTGCTTAATTATCTCAGGAATGACTCTAAGCATGATGGGATGTTAATTGCTTAATTAACTCAGGAACCACACCTGTGGGGAAGCACCTGCTTTCAATATACTTTGTATCCCTCATGTACTCCAGTGGTTCCTTTATTTGGGCAGTTTCCTGTATATAGAGAGAGATATAAAGGGATAGTTGGAGTAAGAGGGAGAGAGGAGCGATGAGAGGTTACTTGGCTGTTTTCCTCTCTCTCTCGCTCTCTTTGACCAGTCTATCCACCATGGAGTTGACTGTCCATTTGTCTAGAATGACCCCTGACCTCCAGCACTCCTCTGATGGGAACCACTAGTAACACTGTGTGACTGCTCCCTTTGACCTCCTACAGTGGTAACAACATGATGATACACATACATTAGACATGTATTAGATTTGATTGTGATAATATCCACCTTAAAGTGAAATCCAACTTTTTGATGCATATAATATTCATACATTATATTAGGTATACAGTGGGGGAAAAAAGTATTTAGTCAGCCACCAATTGTGCAAGTTCTCCCACTTAAAAAGATGAGAGAGGCCTGTAATTTTCATCATAGGTACACGTCAACTATGACAGACAAAATGAGAAAAAAAAATCCAGACAATCACATTGTAGGATTTTTTATGAATTTATTTGCAAATTATGGTGGAAAGTAAGTATTTGGTCAATAACAAAAGTTTCTCAATACTTTGTTATATACCCTTTGTTGGCAATGACACAGGTCAAACTCTAGCAAACTTCAGACGGGCCTGGACATGTACTGGCTTAAGCAGGGGGACACGTCTTGCACTGCAGGATTTGAGTCCATGGCGGCGTAGTGTGTTACTGATGGTAGGCTTTGTTACTTTGGTCCCAGCTCTCTGCAGGTCATTCACTAGGTCCCCCTGTGTGGTTCTGGGATTTTTGCTCACCGTTCTTGTGATAATTTTGACCCCACGGGGTGAGATCTTGCGTGGAGGCCCAGATCGAGGGAGATTATCAGTGGTCTTGTATGTCTTCCATTTCCTAATAATTGCTCCCACAGTTGATTTCTTCAAACCAAGCTGCTTACCTATTGCAGATTC
This sequence comes from Coregonus clupeaformis, assembly GCF_020615455.1. Lineage (NCBI taxonomy): Eukaryota > Metazoa > Chordata > Actinopteri > Salmoniformes > Salmonidae > Coregonus > Coregonus clupeaformis. The sequence continues at coordinate 5,103,385 of NC_059206.1, forward strand.
AGTCTTCCCAGCCTGGTGCAGGTCTACAATTTTGTTTCTGGTGTCCTTTGACAGCTCTTTGGTCTTGGCCATAGTGGAGTTTGGAGTGTGACTGTTTGAGGTTGTGGACAGGTGTCTTTTATACTGATAACAAGTTCAAACAGGTGCCATTAATACAGGTAACGAGTGGAGGACAGAGGAGCCTCTTAAAGAAGAAGTTACAGGTCTGTGAGAGCCAGAAATCTTGTTTGTTTGTAGTTGACCAAATACTTATTTTCCACCATAATTTGCAAATAAATTCATTAAAAATCCTACAATGTGATTTCCTGGACTTTTTTTCTCAATTTGTCTGTCATAGTTGACGTGTACCTATGATGAAAATTACAGGCCTCTCTCATCTTTTTAAGTGGGAGAACTTGCACAATTGGTGGCTGACTAAATACTTTTCCCCCACTGTATTCATAATTACACCATCTATGTTGAAGTTAGTTTAGGTTATTGTGAGTGCATTACCACCTTGTTTTTGCAATCAAATTAGACCACGACAGGGTAAACTGATAATCAAATAAAATAAAATTGTATTTGTCACATACTCCGAATACAACTGGTATAGACTTTACCGTGAAATGCTTGCTTACGAGCCCTTCCAATGATGCAGATTTAAAAAATAATAATACAAAATATAAATAACATAGAAACACTAGAGGAGTAAAATAAAATACAGGAGAATGAAGCTACATACAGGAAGTAGAAGTACCAGATCAATGTGCAGAGGTACAGGGTATTGTGCCCTAGCCTACCATGCAAAGGCACTATGGAGTTATTTTCCCTGGTTGATACAGACGTGCTCAGGAAAGTGATATCACAACTTAAGCCTTCTACCTGTATTCTCAATCCTATCCCCACCACCTTCTGCAAAACAGTTTTGAAATGCATATCTGAAGAAGTGCAAGCTATTGTTAATCACTCCCTGTTCACAGGCACTTTCCTCACTGCACTAAAAACTGCTATGGTGAAACCCCTTCTGAAGAAAAGTAATCTAGATTCTTCAGCCAATCTCCAACCTTCCATTCTTAAGCAGAATTCTTGAGAAATTGGTTTTCAAACAGCTAAATTATTTTTTAAGTACCAACTGTATTTTTGAAAAATTCCAATCTGGTTTTCGTGTCCACCACAGCACAGAGACAGCCTTAGCTAAAGTGGTAAATGATCTTAGAGCCAACAGAGATGCCAAATAGCTCTCTGTCCTTGTACTCTTGGATGTAAGTGCTGAGTTCGACACTGTTGACCATGATGTCCTTCTGGACAGACTGGAGAGGTGGGTTGGCCTCTGGTCCAGTTCTAGATTGGTTTATGACCTATTTAACCGGTCAAGAGTTTTTTGTCACCCTTTGTGAACATAACTCAGAGAAAATAGATATCAGATGTGGAATTCCACAAGGTTCGATTTTGGGTCCGGTATTGTTCAGTTTATATATACCCCTTGGCAGCGTTATCAGAAAGCACAACATTGATTTTCACTGCTACGCAGATGATACGCAACTTTACATTTCTGTGTCACCAGAGGATTTTAACTCCACAGATCAATTATTAGACTGTATTAGTGATTTAAATACTTGGATTGCTCACAACATCCTCCAGCTAAATCAAGATAAGACCAAGGTACTTATTATTGGAGCCAAAGCACAGAGAGAGAATCTGGCTGCAGATTTAATTCACGGGCAATAAAGATAAAACACCAGGTAAAAAACCTAGGTGTCATTTTAGATTCTGGACTCAATTTTGAATCACACATTAGGAATGTGAACAAAATAGCTTTTTACCACCTGAGGAACATTGCCAAGGTGCAGCCCTTTCTAGCTCAGGCTGATACAGAGAGACTCATCCATGCTTTTACTACAAGCAGGCTTGATTACTGTAATGCTCTCCTGTCTGGTCTACCCAAGAAATCCATTGGTCACCTGCAAAACATACAGAATGCTGCAGCACGGGTACTGACCAAGACCAGACGAAGAGCACACATTACACCGGTTTTAAAGTCTCTGCACTGGCTGCCTGTGAGTTTTAGAATACATTTAAATACACTGCTAAAAAAATTAAGGGAACACTTAAACAACACAATGTAACTCCAAGTCAATCACACTTCTGTGAAATCAAACTGTCCACTTAGGAAGCAACACTGATTGACAATAAATTTCACATGCTGTTGTGCAAATGGAATAGACAACAGGTGGAAATTATAGGCAATTAGCAAGACACCCCCAATAAAGAAGTGGTTCTGCAGGTGGTGACCACAGACCACTTCTCAGTTCCTATGCTTCCTGGCTGATGTTTTGGTCACTTTTGAATGCTGGCGGTGCTTTCACTCTAGTGGTAGCATGAGACGGAGTCTACAACCCACACAAGTGGCTCAGGTAGTGCAGCTCATCCAGGATGGCACATCAATGCGAGCTGTGGCAAGAAGGTTTGCTGTGTCTGTCAGCGTAGTGTCCAGAGCATGGAGGCGCTACCAGGAGACAGGCCAGTACATCAGGAGACGTGGAGGAGGCCGTAGGAGGGCAACAACCCAGCAGCAGGACTGCTACCTCCGCCTTTGTGCAAGGAGGAGCAGGAGGAGCACTGCCAGAGCCCTGCAAAATGACCTCCAGCAGGCCACAAATGTGCATGTGTCTGCTCAAACGGTCAGAAACAGACTCCATGAGGGTGGTATGAGGGCCCGACGTCCACAGGTGGGGGTTGTGCTTACATCCCAACACCGTGCAGGACGTTTGGCATTTGCCAGAGAACACCAAGATTGGCAAATTTGCCACTGGCGCCCTGTGCTCTTCACCGATGAAAGCAGGTTCACACTGAGCACGTGACAGACGTGACAGAGTCTGGAGACGCAGTGGAGAACGTTCTGCTGCCTGCAACATCCTCCAGCATGACCGGTTTGGCGGTTGGTCAGTCATGGTGTGGGGTGGCATTTCTTTGGGGGGCCGCACAGCCCTCCATGTGCTCGCCAGAGGTAGCCTGACTGCCATTAGGTACCGAGATGAGATCCTCTGACCCATTGTGAGACCATATGCTGGTGCGGTTGGCCCTGGGTTCCTCCTAATGCAAGACAATGCTAGACCTCATGTGGCTGGAGTGTGTCAGCAGTTCCTGCAAGAGGAAGGCATTGATGCTATGGACTGGCCCGCCAGTTCCCCAGACCTGAATCCAATTGAGCACATCTGGGACATCATGTCTCGCTCCATCCACCAACGCCACGTTGCACCACAGACTGTCCAGGAGTTGGTGGATGCTTTAGTCCAGGTCTGGGAGGAGATCCCTCAGGAGACCATCCGCCACCTCATCAGGAGCATGCCCACGCGTTGTAGGGAGGTCATACAGGCACGTGGAGGCCACACACACTACTGAGCCTCATTTTGACTTGTTTTAAGGACATTACATCAACGTTGGATCAGCCTGTAGTGTGGTTTTCCACTTTAATTTTGAGGGTGACTCCAAATCCAGACCTCCATGGGTTGATACAGTGGGGGAAAAAAGTATTTAGTCAGCCACCAATTGTGCAAGTTCTTCCACTTAAAAAGATGAGGGAGGCCTGTAATTTTCATCATAGGCAAAATGACAGACAAAATGAGAAAAAAAATCCTGAAAATCACATTGTAGGATTTTTAATGAATTTATTTGCAAATTATGGTGGAAAATAAGTATTTGGTCAATAACAAAAGTTTCTCAATACTTTGTTATATAACCTTTGTTGGCAATGACACAGGTCAAACGTTTTCTGTAAGTCTTCACAAGGTTTTCACACACTGTTGCTGGTATTTTGGCCCATTCCTCCATGCAGATCTCCTCTAGAGCAGTGATATTTTGGGGCTGTCGCTGGGCAACACGGACTTTCAACTCCCTCCAAAGATTTTCTATGGGGTTGAGATCTGGAGACTGGCTAGGCCACTCCAGGACCTTGAAATGCTTCTTACGAAGCCACTCCTTCGTTGCCCGGGCAGTGTGTTTGGGATCATTGTCATGCTGAAAGACCCAGCCACGTTTCATCTTCAATGCCCTTGCTGATGGAAGGAGGTTTTCACTCAAAATCTCACGATACATGGCCCCATTCATTCTTTCCTTTACACGGATCAGTCGTCCTGGTCCCTTTGCAGAAAAACAGCCCCAAAGCATGATGTTTCCACCCCCATGCTTCACAGTAGGTATGGTGTTCTTTGGATGCAACTCAGCATTCTTTGTCCTCCAAACACGACGAGTTTAGTTTTTACCAAAAAGTTATATTTTGGTTTCATCTGACCATATGACATTCTCCCAATCCTCTTCTGGATCATCCAAATGCACTCTAGCAAACTTCAGACGGGCCTGGACATGTACTGGCTTAAGCAGGGGGACACGTCTGGCACTGCAGGATTTGAGTCCCTGGCGGCGTAGTGTGTTACTGATGGTAGGCTTTGTTACTTTGGTCCCAGCTCTCTGCAGGTCATTCACTAGGTCCCCCCGTGTGGTTCTGGGATTTTTGCTCACCGTTCTTGTGATCATTTTGACCCCACGGGGTGAGATCTTGCGTGGAGGCCCAGATCGAGGGAGATTATCAGTGGTCTTGTATGTCTTCCATTTCCTAATAATTGCTCCCACAGTTGATTTCTTCAAACCATGCTGCTTACCTATTGCAGATTTAGTCTTCCCAGCCTGGTGCAGGTCTACAATTTTGTTTCTGGTGTCCTTTGACAGCTCTTTGGTCTTGGCCATAGTGGAGTTTGGAGTGTGACTGTTTGAGGTTGTGGACAGGTGTCTTTTATACTGATAACAAGTTCAAACAGGTGCCATTAATACAGGTAACGAGTGGAGGACAGAGGAGCCTCTTAAAGAAGAAGTTACAGGTCTGTGAGAGCCAGACATCTTGCTTGTTTGTAGGTGACCAAATACTTATTTTCCACCATAATTTGCAAATAAATTCATTAAAAATCCTACAATGTGATTTTCTGGATTTTTTTTTTCTCAATTACAGGCCTCTCTCATCTTTTTAAGTGGGAGAACATGCACAATTGGTTGCTGACTAAATACTTTTTTCCCCCACTGTAAATTTGATTTCCATTGATAATTTTTGTGTGATTTTGTTGTCAGCACATTCAACTATGTAAAGAAAAAAGTATTTATTAAGATTATTTCATTCATTCAGATCTAGGATGTGTTATTTTATTGTTCCCTTTATTTTTTTGAGCAGTGTATTATTCTATTGGTTTCGAAATCAATCCACGATTGTGCACCCCAATACATATCAGACATACTTTTAAGTTATTTACCCAGTAGGTCCCTCAGGTCATCCGGCACTGGCCTTTTAACTGTCCCAAAGCTTAGGACCAAGAGGCATGGAGAGGCAGCCTTTAGTTATTATGCCCCCAGCCTCTGAAATAGCCTGCCAGAAAACCTGAGGGGGGCCAAAACTGGACATATTTAAAAGGGATCTTAAAACACACCTTTTTAGCTTTGCTTTTCCTTATGGTCCTTTTAGTCTTTCAGGTTTAAATTGTTATTCTTTTGTTTTTCATGTCTGAAATGTTCTATATAAATAAAGCTTGATTTGATTTGATTTGATATGTTTATGAAGGCAGGGTAAAGTGACTAGGTATCGGGATAGATAATAATAAGAGTAAAATAAAGAACAGAGTAGCAGCAGCTAATGATGAGTGTAAAAGTAGTGTGTAATGTGGATGCATGTGTGTTTGTGTTGTATCGGTATGCGTGTGTGTGTTGTGTGTGTGTGCGTATGTAGTGTATGTGAATGTGTGTGTGAATTGTGTGGGAGTGTCAATGTAGTGTGTGTTATTGAGTGTGTGTATGGTGTGTTAACAGTATATAGTCTAGTGAGTGTGCGTAGAGTCAGTGCAAGATAGAGTCAGTGCAGATAGTTTGGGTACCAAACTACACAGGAAGCGGCACAGGTCCTAATCCAGGCACTTGTCATCTCCCGTCTGGATTACTGCAACTCGCTGTTGGCTGGGCTCCCTGCCTGTGCCATTAATAACATGAAGGGCAGGAGATAAGAAGTATCACTGCCTCCTTATTAATACTAGTACGGGCCTACAACTCATCTAGAATGCCGCAGCCCGTCTGGTGTTCAACCTTCCCAAGTTCTCTCACGTCACCCCGCTCCTCCGCACACTCCACTGGCTTCCAGTTGAAGCTCGCATCTGCTATTAGACCATGGTGCTTGCCTACGGAGCTGTGAGGGGAACGGCACCTCCGTACCTTCAGGCTCTGATCAGTCCCTACACCCAAACGAGGGCATTGTGTTCATCCACCTCTGGCCTGCTGGCCCCCCTACCTCTGCGGAAGCACAGTTCCCGCTCAGCCCAGTCAAAACTGTTCGCTGCTCTGGCACTCCAATGATGGAACAAGCTCCCTCACGACGCCAGGACAGCGGAGTCACTCACCACCTTCCGGAGACACTTGAAACCCTACCTCTTTAAGAAATACCTGGGATAGGATAAAGTAATCCTTCTACCCCCCCCTTACCCCACCCCAACCCTCAAAAAATTAAATTAAAAATAAACATATTGTAAAGTGGTTATCCCACTGGCTATAAGGTGAATGCACCAATTTGTAAGTCGCTCTGGATAAGAGCGTCTGCTAAATGACGTAAATGTAATGTAAATGTACCATTAGTTAACTATTTAGCAGTCTGGCTATTTAGTCTTAAGTCTTATGGCTTGGGAGTAGAAGCTGTCCCGGTACCGTTTGCCGGACGGTAGCAGAGTGAACAGTCTATGGCTTGGGTAGCTGGAGTCTTTGGAAAATGTTCAGGCCTTCCTCTGACACCGCCTGATATTAAGGTCCTGGATGGCATATGATATATGTTTACAATAACCTTCCAGAGGCATGCATGGCCAGGGGGACCCACACTTACCCCTACTTTAATTAGTACACAGACAGAGATGTACATCTTCATATTAGAGGTCAGCTTCACAGGGCCAGTAAGGAAGCTATCATACCAATTACATGCTTGCTGCTGGTGTACTGTTGGCTGAACTGAGTTTGACACCAGTTAGAAGAAGCTAATAATACCTGATGGAACCATCTAGTAGAGAGGCTGATATCTTTAAAAATGTGTTTCTATTCGGTAATGGGTGTGATATCAAGTTATTGAATGTTTTCAGAAATCAGTGCTTGACTCTAGCGTTGGGATTGCTTCTGCTGGAACAGACATTTTAAGTGTTTATTTACTGAATGTAACGTCAGGAGAGCCTTGGTTTTCTCTGCTTTCTTCCATATAAATGTAGTTTATGTATTGTGCCATCAGCACTTCTTGAACCAATAACTGCTTGGGAAGACGGGTCCTCAGGTCAAATATGGTGTATAAAAATCAATATTAAATCAATTGAATGTCTTAATGGCGTGATAACTTAACTGTAGCTCGCACCGTCGGTGGCAAATATAATGCATCCATGCTAGTCAAAGGAGAGGGGTGTTTTATGACATTGAGATGTGGGCATCAGTAAAACATTTATCTGTTGCCAAAGAAGCAACATTTAACCAATGCTGTCGCCGTTAAATCACAGACTGCAGCCACGGCTGATGATAAACCTGAGGGGCAGAGGAGAGCTATAGGGAACGCTATCACACACACACGCACACACACACACACACACACATACACAAAGAGCTCTCTTCCCATCAGAAAGTATAGGTAATGAGAGGCCTACACAGCGTCAGAGAGGACCTTGCCATGACCTAGAGAACTGCACCTATAAGCATGTTGCCTAAGTGTTTTAAACGCTCCACCATCATTTAATATACAGTGGGGAAAAAAAGTATTTAGTCAACCACCAATTGTGCATGTTCTCCCACTTAAAAAGATGAGAGAGGCCTGTAATTTTCATCATAGGTACACGTCAACTATGACAGACAAAATGAGAAAAGAAATTCCAGAAAATCACATTGTAGGATTTTTAATGAATTTATTTGCAAATAATGGTGGAAAATAAGTATTACAGTCTCTACAATGTTGTAATCCTATCCTGCTTGTTTTTTTTAAATGTATGAACTAACATCTGTTGGATTACGTGAGATTATAGCTAGTAGCTATCATTTTTCTATGGAAGCTTTCATGCTCAAGGGATTTCATGCCACAAGGTGTGGTGTGTTTTGACCGAGAAGGAAGGCTAATTAATAATCCCTTTCTCTGCACCTATAGCCTCCCATGCAGCCTCCTCCCTTCTTTTCCTCTCCCTCGGAAGAGGTGACAGGGTTTTTCCACTTCCATGCTTTTACATTAGAAGATATGTGAATAAGCAAATATTAAGGCACAAACACCTACCTGCCTAAATTCCTCAGTCACAATGTGTCTTTGATTCAATAAATGTCCAATGTGCTCTCTGGTTAAAAATGCATGACATCCCCGGTCATCTCCTGCACATATATAACCAGAGAGGCTGCTTCTTCTTCTCCTCTTCACTTCAATATTCTCAAAATGGCCCCTGTGTTTACCCTTCATTGCTAGATATTTCATGCCTCTCGGATTGTCTCTCTGTTGTGTGTAGATATACTCACCTCCTCTCAACGCTAGGCTAGCTATCTTAAAATCACCCTGCATTTTTTTTCAAAGGATTGAAAAATGAATTTTTAAAATATTTCAGTGAGTTAATTTACATTATTTGCCTTAGTTCTGCCAGTCCGAATTATCAGCTCTCTCAAATTGAGTTTAGCAGTGGCATCTTTGTGGGTATTACACTGTGTCCTGGCCCACAGCCAGCAGACTCCCAGTAAATATATTTAAATCAGCGCTAAGCTGCTTAAAATATTCATGTTTCACTCACAGCTAGTTTATAGAAATGTGAAACTGTCGCCCACTCGCAAATCAGTTACACGGTTAAAAATATATCATTTTAAGTTTTCAGGAGCAAAAAAATGGAAGAGAGAGAGAGAGAGAGAGAGAGAGAGAGAGAGAGAGAGAGAGAGTAGCAGTGATTAATTAAACCCATGTGTGTATGCGTGTGTGTGTGTGTCCACAGGGATACACAGAAACGGGGGGAAGAGAGGGGGACGGCATGTTCCTCTCAGGCCTGTGACGCTACGATGCGTGAAGCGATTTAATGTGCCTCATGAAGTGATTATTCTAAAAGTCCCTCTCTTCCTTCACGCATCCCTCTATGGCTCCATCCCTCCTTGGGGTTGAAAAGGAAGATATCTGGTGTTAGTTTTGCCAAATAGCAAATAAGGAGTATACATCTCACTGTTATTAGTGTTGCCCACTGCTTCAGAGACAGGCCCTACCGTACTGTACTGTACAGTGCATAGGTTGTGTTCAGTAGAGCTAAGCACTTAGCCTGGTCTCATAGTCTAGACGTAACATAGTAAACATAAATCCACAACACTCAAATTAGTATGATATGTTACGTTTGGTATGGTTACATAAAACAGATGGTTACTTAAGGCAAAAACAAAAGTAGGGTGGTTGGTCGGTGTGGATGGGTGGGCATATAACACGAATGCCTAGCAACCCAAAGGTTTCGAGTTCAAATCTCATCACAGCAACATTAGCATTTTAGCTATTTAGCAACTTTCAACTAAATACTTACTACTTTTTAGCTACTTTACAGCTACTTAGCATGTTAGCTAACCCTTCCCCTAACCCTAACATTTTCCCTTTTAGCTAACCCTTCCCCTAACCCTAACCTTAACCCTTTAACCTAACTCCTAAACTTAACCCTTTTACCTTAACCCAGCTAGCTAATGGTAGCGCCTTAGCTAGAATTCGTAACATATCCTACATTTTGTTAAATCGCAACATTTAGTACATTTTGCAAATTCATAAAATATTGTACGTTTTGCAAATTCGTAACATATAATACAAATTGTAATTCATATCATACGTATCATACAAAATGGTTGATGAACATTCAAAAATTAATACATACAATACGAAATGTAACTTATCATACTAAATGGAGTGTCTCGGATTTACTTACAGAATAATACGAAACGCTCTGAGACCAGCACTCCATAGCAAAACACTTTTCCTTTTCTTTTGGGGAAATTAAAATCTGTGTTCTAATTGTACAATTTCACTCCATTTCAGAACATTATTGCTAGTGACCATGACCAGGGTTTAGTTTAACTGCAGATGGGGCTGGAGATAGAGAGCCGGACAGTACTGTGCTGCTTCACATGGATGACTTTAGCTGCGCAAGGCAATGAGTGGATGAGGATGAGGGTAGGTAGCTCCAGAGAGAAGTGCTGACTGGCGGTAGGTAGGGGTTTGGAGGTGAACGTTGTGACTGTGGTGACGATGCGGTTTTGGTGGAAGGGACACATCAGAGGTGACACTGAGGTAGACAACATGACTGTGTGAAGTAGAGGTGTTGCCTTTCTCAGATGATTCCATAGTCCGATATTTGAGTTGGGCACAGATTCTCTGTCCTTGTCCTTGACTGTCTGTATTGCATGCTTGTTGTGTCCCAGGTCCTATCATTGTATTCCATGTCTCATCATAGCATCCTGAGTGTCTTCCTGGGTTTTGTTCAGTAGGCACAAAACATTACAAAACACTCAGAAAACAGAGTGAAACTGGGGAGGTATTAGCTGAATTTGTTCAATACGAAGTCTCTTTTTCTGCTGCAAAACATTTCTCTACGGTGTGCCCTAACGAACACAACCCTGGTGTCCTGTGTGTTTCTGTGTTTCAGGCATTTTGCTGGCTGAGGATAATTAGGCTGTCATATACTTCTTGCTAGCATGGTCCCAGATCTGTTTGTGCTGTCTAACCAACTCATGGTCATTGGCTATACTGATCTGGAACCAGGCTACCTTCTTGTAAGGTCTCAAGCTTCTCTGTCTCAGGCTGTGGGACATATGAAGCCGGGAGGAGATGGACACCATGCTTCTTGGGATGCAGAGCCCCAATCATTTTGAATGGCAGAGACGTTTTTCTGAGTCAATAGCTCATTTGGGGGGTTATGAATTAGAATGATCTTGCTGAAGGGAAGGTAGACCAGCCTGTATCCCGATTTCTGCTGCTGGTCTTAAAAAAAAAAAGGAATAATAATCTGCTCGGAAAATCGATGCTCGGAATGCAGCGCCCACAGGGACAAATACCAGGATCCTATTCTGACCGCACACACATGCACGCACACACACGTGCGCACACAGACAAAAACACGCATGGACACACACGCACGCACACACACACACACACATCTGTCAATCGTGTGAATTTCTGCTGATACGCAGCAAATCCAATTCTGAAATGTATTTTTTAAATTTCAGGGCCATTTAGATTGGGTTGTGTGTTGAGACTGACGGCTGGCTCCATCCACTCTTCAGGGGAAACTGATTATATTTCAATATGTCCTCAGTGACTGGGACTTTCTTTTATTAGCAAGCAGTTGTATTGAAGTATCATCCACATTATAGAGTTGCTTTGCTAACAATGTGTGTGCGTGCGTGCGTGTGTGTGTGTGTGTGTGTGTGTGTTTGTATCTCTTTCCCTCTCCTCCTCTATAGGAGTGTTCTCTGTGATAAGTCAGTAGCATGGTGGAAGTAAAACATGTGTTTGCTGTGTCTTTATCACTGCTGACTCAACAAGAGAGTGACTGAGTGAGTGGAGGAGGAGGAGAGCAGGTGTAGGAGAGAGACGGATGGGGAGGGTGTATAGATAACTCTGCCTAAGTCCCCTCTACAGTCCCTGGTTGAGCTCACAGCTCTCAGTGATATGCTATACAGTGCCTCATGAAGTGAGGCACTGTATAGCATTCACACCCCTTGACTTTATTCACACCCCTTGACTTTTTCCAAATTTTGTTGTGGTACAGCCTGAATTGAAAATGAATTAAATTGAGATGTTGTGTCACTGGCCTACACACAATACCCTATAATGTCAAAGTGCAATTATGTTTTTAGAAATGTTTATAAATTAAATAAAAATGAAAAGCTGAATTGTCTTGAGCCAATAAGTATTCAATACACCCAGTCACTACAAAGCTACAGGCGTCCTTTCTAACTCAGTTGCCGGAGAGGAAGGAAACCCCTCAAGGATTTCACCATGAGGCCAATGGTGACTTTAAAACAGTTACAGAGTTTAATGACTGTGATTGGAGAAAACTGAGAATGGATCAACAACATTGTAGTTACTCCACAATACTAACCTAAATAACAGAGTGAAAAGAAGAAAGCCTGTACAGAATAAAAATATTCCAAAACATGCATCCTGTTTGCAATAAGGCACTAAAGTAAAATGGACAAAAATGTGGCAAAGAAATTAACTTTATGTCCTGAATACAACGTGTAATGTTTGGGGCAAATCCATCACAACACATCACTTAGTACTACTCTTCAGTACAATTTTTTTTTTGGGGGGGGGTATAAAAATAAATCGGAGTAGAGCTAAGCACAGGCAAAATCCTAGAGGAAAATCTGGTTCAGTCTGCTTTCCAACAGACAAATTATAAATTCACCTTTCAGCAGGACAATAACCTAAAAGACAAGGCCAAATATACTCTGGAGTTTCTTACCAAGATGACATTGAATGTTCCTGAGTGGCCTAGTTACAGTTTTGACTGAAAATCTATGGCAAGACTTGAAAATGGCTGTCTAGCAATGATCAACAACCAACTTCATAGAGCTCGAAGAATTCTTTAAAGAATAATGTGCAAATATTGTACAATCCAGGTGTGCAAAGCTCTTAGAGACTTACCCAGAAAGACTCACAGCTGTAATCGCTGCCAAAGGGAATTCTAACATTTATTGACTCTGGAATGTGAATACTTATGTACATTTCTGTATTTCATTTTCCATAAATTTGCAAACATTTCTACAAATGTTTTCACTTTGTCACTATGGGGTATTGTGTGTAGATGGGTGAGAAAAATAAATACATTTAATCTATTTTGAATTCAGGCTGTAACACAACAAAATGTGGAACTAAGCCATCTCCTATTTCTAGGTCCATCCAGGATTGTGTTCATTTGGTGGAAAACATTTTGAACCAATGTTGTGAAACACAAGATACAGTTCTAATTGAACTTGTCCAGTAACACCATAGATGTTATTTTTTTCCATTTCAAAGCGTTTTGCAACTGAACACAACCCAGGATCCCAGTGTGACAAGGTCAGTCAGAGTGCGTGACTGAGGTTTGCACGGCCAGCTGAGCATTCTGTAAACGAGTCTCTCTGGGGTGTGGTACTGTACCTGCAGGTCAGAGAGAGGAGGGGGCTGGGGGGTAGAGTCTGGTTGTGTCTGGGTGTGGTGCTGTACCTGCAGGTCAGAGAGAGGAGGGGCTGGGGGGGTAGAGTCTGGTTGTGTCTGGGTGTGGTGCTGTACCTGCAGGTCAGAGAGAGGAGGGGCTGGGGGGGGGGGGGGGGTGGAGTCTGGTTGTGTCTGGGTGTGGTGCTGTACCTGCAGGTCAGAGAGAGGAGGGGCTGGGGGGGGTAGAGTCTGGTTGTGTCTGGGTGTGGTGCTGTACCTGCAGGTCAGAGAGAGGAGGGGCTGGGGGGGTAGAGTCTGGTTGTGTCTGGGTGTGTGCCTCAAGAGAGAGTTAGTAGTGTTGAGTCAACAGGAGTTAAAGAGGTTCTGCTCTTTTCACAGCATCATGACTTGACTTTCTTGACTTATTCTGTTTAGCTTCTAGTGGCGCAAAGAGCCTCACTGCACTCTGAAGATCACCAATGATCTTCTGTTGTATAACACAACTTCAATCCCCTGCACTTAGGGAAATACTGTCTGTATACCCCACATGAATATCCTTACTGCTAACTTATACACTATTCATCAGTGGTTGCATCCTAAAGAATCATAAGGAGAGAAGATGTGATGTGTCTTTGAGTAGAAGTTCTCTGTTCTGTGAAGCTATCAGAGGAAATGAGTTGCACCCGGCCGGCTGCTGACTGGAGAAGAAAGCAAGAAAGAAAGAAAGAAAGAAAGAGAGACTTCAGGCATTTCCTGGAAGTGCTGTGCCATCACAAAGAACAGGATCACTGAATTCAACGTGTGTGTGTGCTCAGATGTTTCATCTGCACTTCGTGAGACTGTGTGTGTGTGTGTGTGTGTGTGTGTGTGTGTGTGTGTATGTGTGTGTGAGCGCAGATGTCTTATCTACACTGTGAATCTGTGTGTTTAGTGTGTTTGTTTTTCTCTGCACCAGACTTGAAGGGTCCTCCTTAGCTCAGAACCTCTATCTGCTCCCACTATAACCCCTTGGAGAATTCTATCAGACACAAATATTCCCAACGCAACTTGACTCCTCTCCCATTTTGAGCTGTAGCTAAGGGGGATTGGAGTTGTGTGTGTGCGTATGTGTTTTTGTGTGTTTGAATGCGTGTGTATGCGTGTGTGTGCTTATGTGTGTCTCTCTCTCGGTGTGTATTGGTGTGTGTGCGTGTGTGAGAGCGTTAGTGTCTGTGTGTGTGTGTGTGTGTGTGTGTGTGTGTGTGTGTGTGTGTGTGCATGTGGACTGCTGGGCTTACCATACGGGAGGGGGAAGTGCTCTGATTTCCCTAGATGTCATGGTCAGGCTTCATCGCTTCAGGACAGCAGTCTTCTACCAATCAATGGAGTGAGGGAAGGAAGGAGAGAGAGGGAGACACAAAGAGAGAGAGAGAGAGAGAGAGAGAGAGAGGGAGAGAGAGAGATGGAGAGAGACAGACAGAAAGTGAGAAAACAACAGTGTAAAAGTAGAGAGGAAAAGAGAAGGGTGAAGGTCAGAGAAGATATGAACAGACTGTTAGAGACAGAGAGGATTGATGAACTAAATAAAGGATGTTGTGTAAGAATAAGTGTAAAGTCAGTGAGACTATGGGGACCTACAGTATTAGCTACCTTGTTACTCTGTTACTCTCATCTCATACAGCTAACTCAACACAACATACCAGGGAGGCCCAAGAGTCCTGGACACTGCACTGTACCCTACAGCACTACCGATGGGCTGATGCAGAGAGTTTTACGTGTGTGTGGTGTGTGTGTGTGTAAACACGTGTGTTACTGTAACTGTAACTGCCACCTCGGGACGTATGTTTAGGTCAAAGCCATCCATTCAGTTAACCATTAAGAGATTGAGTCTCAGTCATAGTGCCATGGGGCTAGAGTAGACTGTGGCTCCATGTTATGTCGTATTAAACATCTCAGAGAGAGAGAGAGAGAGAGAGAGAAGGATAGGAGCGAGAGCGAAAGAGAGGGAGAGAGAGAGAGACCCCAGTGTAGAGTAGCAGAGAGAAAGCTCTCTGTGTCAACTGGGATCCTCCTGAGGCAGGTTGATGGGGGATTGCTGCTGTGTGTGTGTTTGAGAGAGAGAGTGTGTGTGTGTTTTAGAGAGCTAGAGAGAGTGTGTGTGTGTGTTTGAGAGAGAGAGAGAGTGTGTGTGTGTGTGTTTGAGAGAGTGTGTGTGTGTGTGTTTTAGAGAGCTAGAGAGTGTGTGTGTGCGTTTGAGAGAGAGAGAGAGTGTGTGTGTGTGTGTTTGAGAGAGTGTGTGTGTGTGTTTGAGAGAGAGAGAGAGAGAGAGAGAGAGTGTGTGTGTGTGTTTGAGAGAGTGTGTGTGTGTGTGTTTTAGAGAGCTAGAGAGTGTGTGTGTGTGTGTAGCATTACTTGTAGCATTACCTCAAAGGAGTACCCACTGGGCACAGACGTCAATTCAACGTCTATTCCACATTGGTTCAATGTAATTTCATTGAAATTGCATGGAAACAAAGTTGATTGAACCGGTGTGCCCAGTGGGTAGAGTCCTCCTCCCCAAATCCCTTCTAATGACATCTAGAAGCATGGCTTGTGTGTGTGTTCCTGGAGAGGGCTTGAATGTACAGTGGGGAAAAAAAGTATTTAGTCAGCCACCAATTGTGCAAGTTCTCCCACTTAAAAAGGTGAGAGAGGCCTGTAATTTTCATCATAGGTACACGTCAACTATGACAGACAAAATGAGGAAAAAAAATCCAGAAAATCACATTGTAGGATTTTTTATGAATTTATTTGCAAATTATGGTGGAAAATAAGTATTTGGTCAATAACAAAAGTTTCTCAATACTTTTGTTATATACCCTTTGTTGGCAATGACACAGGTCAAACGTTTTCTGTAAGTCTTCACAAGGTTTTCACACACAGTTGCTGGTATTTTGGCCCATTCCTCCATGCAGATCTCCTCTAGAGCAGTGATGTTTTGGGGCTGTCGCTGGGCAACATGGACTTTCAACTCCCTCCAAAGATTTTCTATGGGATTGAGATCTGGAGACTGGCTAGGCCACTCCAGGACCTTGAAATGCTTCTTACGAAGCCACTCCTTCGTTGCCCGGGCGGTGTGTTTGGGATCATTGTCATGCTGAAAGACCCAGCCACGTTTCATCTTCAATGCCCTTGCTGATGGAAGGAGGTTTTCACTCAAAATCTCACGATACATGGCCCAATTCATTCTTTCCTTTACACGGATCAGTCGTCCTGGTCCCTTTGCAGAAAAACAGCCCCAAAGCATGATTTTTCCACCCCCATGCTTCACAGTAGGTATGGTGTTCTTTGGATGCAACTCATCATTCTTTGTCCTCCAAACACGATGAGTTGGGTTTTTACCAAAAAGTTCTATTTTGGTTTCATCTGACCATATGACATTCTCCCAATCCTCTTCTGGATCATCCAAATGCACTCTAGCAAACTTCAGACGGGCCTGGACATGTACTGGCTTAAGCAGGGGGACACGTCTGGCACTGCAGGATTTGAGTCCCTGGCGGCGTAGTGTGTTACTGATGGTAGGCTTTGTTACTTTGGTCCCAGCTCTCTGCAGGTCATTCACTAGGTCCCCCCGTGTGGTTCTGGGATTTTTGCTCACCATTGTTGTGATCATTTTGACCCCACGGGGTGAGATCTTGCGTGGAGCCCCAGATCGAGGGAGATTATCAGTGGTCTTGTATGTCTTCCATTTCCTAATAATTGCTCCCACAGTTGATTTCTTCAAACCAAGCTGCTTACCTATTGCAGATTCAGTCTTCCCAGCCTGGTGCAGGTCTACAATTTTGTTTCTGGTGTCCTTTGACAGCTCTTTGGTCTTGGCCATAGTGGAGTTTGGAGTGTGACTGTTTGAGGTTGTGGACATGTGTCTTTTATACTGATAACAAGTTCAAACAGGTGCCATTAATACAGGTAACGAGTGGAGGACAGAGGAGCCTCTTAAAGAAGAAGTTATAGGTCTGTGAGAGCCAGAAATCTTGCCTGTTTGTAGGTGACCAAATACTTATTTTCCACCATAATTTGCAAATAAATTCATTAAAAATCCTACAATGTGATTTTCTGGATTTTTTTTCCTCAATTTGTCTGTCATAGTTGATGTGTACCTATGATGAAAATTACAGGCTTCTCTCATCTTTTTAAGTGGGAGAACTTGCACAATTGGTGGCTGACTAAATACTTTTTTTCCCCACTGTAAGTAGTGGTACAGGGTCATACATACAGTATATCAGAGTGGAGTAGTGTTCTATCCCCTATTTGATGTAGTTCATGTTTGAGTTATTGATTCGGTTTTGGCTCAGTGCTTTGTACTGTGTTGTGTTTGGCTGGTGGCTTCCCAATAAGAATCTGGTGTAGAATTGTGCTTGTTAGATTTGGTGCATGACAACGCTTGTAGTCTATATGTGTGGCTGTGAGTACAAATTAACTGTGTAGAGTAAACCTGTATGTATCCAATGAGTTAAATCAGAAAGGATTGTTCAGGCGGGGGGTAAACAAATAAAAAAGGTCTAATTTATAACCAAACTGGCTATTTCCCTGTGAGGAATACAATTAGGCTGATTGAAAATGCTGGACATGTATTGATGCTGGCAGTCTAATTAATGCCCTATTTTACTGGCGTGAACAGCAAGCAGCCTACTGCCCCTTTGTTCTGTGTCTGTGTGTCTGTGTCTGTGTCTGTGTGTCTGTGTCTGTGTCTGTGTCTGTGTGTCTGTGTCTGTGTGTGTCCATAATCCCTTTGTGACAATGTTGAGTCACATAGGTTTGTGTGTATTGTGTGTGTGTGTGTGTGTGTGTGTCTACAACCCCTTTGTTCCATATTCTCAATGTCTGCAGTAGCTACTCTTTCCTCCATGTCCTGTTTGTAATCCACAGCTCCATCCCTGGGGTACAACAAACTATCTTAAAGTAGCGGACTGCAGGTTGCTGTACAGTGCTCTACTGTTCTCTATCATTGTTCTATAACACGGTTCCAGCCAGGTAAGACAGAGAGAGGGACACGGCTTATAATATAACAGTGACTGCCCCCCCCCCGCGCTCTGACACCTCCTATGCGGCGACCCCTGACCTCTATCCTCTCGCTAAACAACTATGACATCATGTTCCTCTCAGGTCACCCCACAGGGGATCCCCCCTGATTCATTAGAAACACAGACGGGTGACAACGGACCCTAAATTATTCAACACTGACTTGTGAGTCGGAGAGAAAGAAACTGCCGCCATCTCGCTCTTTTGCCCTCTCCCTCTCCCTCTCCTGCTCTCCCAGATCAATCAATCCTGTTTAAAATGGGCTGTGTGTGGTGGATAAAAAATGGATGTGGGTAAATTTAAGAGGCCTGTAGACTGTTAGAGGTAATACACAGTGGCACCAGGCACAGTAAGACATCAGTTCCAAGGTATTTTTGAGGTTTCCTGTCACTGTGAGTGTGGCCCTGATCTCATTATGAGGTGAAAATAAGCAAAGGGAGAGAGAGAAAGAGAGAGAAAGGGGGGAGAGAGAGAGAGAGAGAGAGAGAGAGAGAGAGAGAGAGAGAGAGAGAGAGAGAGAGGTGAGAGAGAGAGAGCGAGAGAGAGAGAGAGCGAGAGGGAGCGAGAAAAGAGAGAGAGAGAGAGAGAGAGAGAGAGAGAGAGAGAGAGAGAGAGAGAGAGAGAGAGAGAGAGAGAGAGAGAGAGAGGGGGAGAGAGAGAGAGAGAGAGAGAGAGAGAGAGAGAGAGAGAGGGAGGGAGAGAGATCTACTGGTCCCCAGACACGAAAAAACTCCACCAGTGAACAGAGAAGGGCAGTTGATGTCAGCAAGGCAGTCTTTCCTCATGTCTCTGCCAGTTACTGAGTATACAGTATATGTCTACACACATCTATGGTCTACCACCATGGTACACAGAAACACTCCTCCTGGAGAGAGAGAGGTCCAGTTAGGGAATCATACAACTCTAGAACTGCTCCCCCCTCTCTCTCTCTCTCTCTCTACTACCTCCGATCCCTCCCTCCCTCCTCGCTTTGCGAGCCAATCCTCTGGTGGAAACATTCTAAAAAAAGGAAACAGACGTGTTGCCCCAGGCTCGTTTCTCTTTTAATAGGCGTTTAATAGGCGTATTCCTGACGGAGATAGCTGGAGTTCACCTTGATGTCACATATTAACAGCAGCCAGCACTGGACTCATGGCTGAGGGTTGGCTTCCATTAATGGGCACACACTGTACAGCTAAATAGAATGAGGAGGAAGAGGATGGGGCAGACCTGGGTTCAAATACTATTTGAAATCATTTGAGCCTGATTGAGCTTGCCTGTTGCATTGGAACAAATTGAAACGTCTCAAAAGTACTGTATCCACACACAGATCCACACACACCTGCCTCAGAAAAACAGACCTGAGAGAATAAAGGAGTTCCCAGTAAATCTATAAGTTACATTTTTCAAACACTAAATGTTTAGGTTTAGCCTGTCTGGGTTAACAGGTGGGCAGGGTTTGCACTCCTGAATGGGTTTTTGTGTTGCGGTGTCAGGACCCTCTTTGGATGAGTGCTCATGTGTGGCTGAGGGAGTATGTCTTCACTATCTCTACCACCCTCTCTCTTTCTCTCTCCCCCTCTCCTCTAGGGCTGGTAATTGCCAGGGACCTCACGATATTATATTATCACGATACTTAGGTGCCAATATGATATGTATTGGGATTCTCACAATTCTCACGATTCTCATGCTTCTATATGTATTGCGATTCGATACTGCCATTTTATTGTGATTTAATGTTCCAAACATATTGCTCACTATATCAATCAATTTTATTTTATTTTATATAGCCCTTCGTACATCAGCTAATATCTCGAAGTGCTGTACATTCATTAGAAACACAGACGGGTGACAACGGACCCTAAACTATATGCCTGCTAAGAAGATGGAGAACAAGCTATAGGATTAAAAACACCTGAGTTTTGGCGCAGGTGCAGCCGAATAGTGCTAGCTAACGCTACCTAGCAACAAAAAAATATATGCTTGGAGTCAAAGTACTGTATGCAGGCGGCAGATAGCTTAGTGGGTAAGAGTGTTGTGCCAGTAACCGAAAGGTCGCTGGTTCTAATCCCCGAGCCGACTAGGTGAAAAATCTGTCGATGTGTCCTTAAGCAAGGCACTTAACCCTAATTGCTCCTGTAAGTCGCTCTGGATAAGAGCGTCTGCTAAATGACTAAAATGTAAATGTAAAATCTACAGTTGAAGTCGGAAGTTTACATACACTTAGGTTGGAGTCATTAAAACTTGATTTTCAATCACTCAACAAATGTCTTGTTAACAAACTATACTTTTGGCAAGTCGGTTAGGACATCTACTTTGTGCATGACACAAGTAATTTTTCCAACAATTGTTTACAGACAGATTATTTCACTTATAATTCACTGTATCACAATTCCAGTGGGTCAGAAGTTTACATTCACTAAGTTGACTGTGCCTTTAAACAGCTTGGAAAATTCCAGAAAATTATGTCATGGCTTTAGAAGCTTCTGATAGGCTAATTGACATCATTTGAGTCAATTGGAGGTGTACCTGTGGATGTATTTCAAGGCCTACCTTCAAACTCAATACCTCGTTGCTTGACATCATGGGAAAATCAAAAGAAATCAGCCAAGACCTCAGAAAGAAAATTGTAGACCTCCACAAGTCTGGTTCATCCTTGGGAGCAATTTCCAAATACCTGAAGGTACCACGTTCATCTGTATAAACAATAGTACGCAAGTATAAACACCATGGGACCACGCAGCCATCATACCGCTCAGGAAGGAGACGTGCTCTGTCTCCTAGAGATGAACGTACTTTGGTGCGAAAAGTGCAAATCAATCCCAGAACAACAGCAAAGGACCTTGTGAAGATGCTGTAGGAAACAGGTACAAAAGTATCTATATCCACAGTAAAACAAGTCCTATATCGACATAACCTGAAAGACCGCTCAGCAAGGAAGAAGCCACTGTTCCAAAACCGCCATCATGCTGTGGGGGTGCACTTCACAAAATAGATGACATCATGAGGAAGGAAAATTATGTGGATATATTGAAGCAACATCTCAAGACATCAGTCAGGAAGTTAAAGCTTGTTCGCAAATGGGTCTTCTAAATGGACAATGACCCCAAGCATACTTCCAAAGTTGTGGCAAAATGGCTTAAGGACAACAAAGTCAAGGTATTGGAGTGGCCATCACAAAACCCTGACCTCAATCCTATAGAACATTTGTGGGCAGGACTGAAAAAGTGTGTGCGAGCAAGGAGGCCTACAAACCTGACTCAGTTACACCAGTTCTGTCAGGAGGAATGGGCCAAAATTCACCCAACTTCTTGTGGGAAGCTTGTGGAAGGCTACCCGAAAAGTTTGACCCAAGTTAAACAATTTAAAGGCAATGCTACCAAATACTAATTGAGTGTATGTGAACTTCTGACCCACTGGGAATGTGATGAAATAAATAAAAGCTGAAATAAATTATTCTCTCTACTATTATTCTGACATTTCACATTCTTAAAATAAAGTGGTGATCCTAACCGACCTAAGACAGGGAATGTTTACTACGATTAAATGTCAGGAATTGTGAAAAAATGAGTTTAAATGTATTTAGCTAATGTGTATGTAAACTTCCGACTTCAACTGTACATAATATCACCCAAAATAATATTGTAATGTATACTGTAACTGTATTGATTTTTCCCCCAACACTACTCTCCTCCTTTCTCCCTCACTCACCCCCCTTTCCTCTCCCCCCATTATTAATTCCCTCACTTCCTATTTGGTCGTACGGTTGACCGGTCCGTGCGTCCGTCCATCCAGCAGGGCATCCGATCGATCCCAGATAGCCATGGTTAAATCAGATTACTGCTGCACCATTTGGAGCTGCAGACACAAAAGGATGAAAAAACAACCAGGAAAATAGAATATCAAACTATGTTACGTCCAGGGTCAGGTCTGTCAGGGGATGTCTGACTACACTGGGAGTGTGTTTTGTTAAAGCTAAATGACGTTTAGCTTGTATTATTTCCTGTCTGTTGGACTCAGGTGAAGTCAGGGCTACTGCACACAGTCCCTACAGACTGAGGTTCATTGTCTTGTGAATCCCACTTCAGACAAACAACAACAACTTATGAATGCTTTACAGAGAATTCATAGTCTCTGTAGGCATACATAGATGTCTCATAAATATTTTATAATCAATGTCATATTATATATTGTAAAGTGGTTGTCCCACTGGATATCATAAGGTGAATGCACTAATTTGTAAGTCGCTCTGGATAAGAGCGTCTGCTAAATGACGTAAATGTAAAATATTACATAAAGGGTCATACTACATTCCAAATTGGCCTTATTAACGCTTCATTGTTTC
The DNA here is from genome assembly GCF_020615455.1 of Coregonus clupeaformis. NCBI lineage: Eukaryota > Metazoa > Chordata > Actinopteri > Salmoniformes > Salmonidae > Coregonus > Coregonus clupeaformis. The sequence goes on from NC_059206.1 coordinate 5,125,905, forward strand.
ATTTTAAGTGGGACTGGTGTCTTTTGGTGTCAGTATTCTGATAAGCTGGTTGGTTCTGTGTTGTGGGTCTGTCTGGGTGTTATGCTAGGTGTTTAGGTCTGGTTGTATTACATGTACAGTGGGGAAAAAAAGTATTTAGTCAGCCACCAATTGTGCAAGTTCTCCCACTTAAAAAGATGAGAGAGGCCTGTAATTTTCATCATAGGTACACGTCAACTATGACAGACAAATTGAGAAAAAGAATTCCAGAAAATCACATTGAAGGATTTTTAATGAATTTATTTGCAAATTATGGTGGAAAATAAGTATTTGGTCACCTACAAACAAGCAAGATTTCTAGCTCTCACAGACCTGTAACTTCTTCTTTAAGAGGCTCCTCTGTCCTCCACTTGTTACCTGTATTAATGGCACCTGTTTGAACTTGTTATCAGTATAAAAGACACCTGTCCACAACCTCAAACAGTCACACTCCAAACTCCACTATGGCCAAGACCAAAGAGCTGTCAAAGGACACCAGAAACAAAATTGTAGACCTGCACCAGGCTGGGAAGACTGAATCTGCAATAGGTAAGCAGCTTGGTTTGAAGAAATCAACTGTGGGAGCAATTATTAGGAAATGGAAGACATACAAGACCACTGATAATCTCCCTCGATCTGGGGTTCCACGCAAGATCTCACCCCGTGGGGTCAAAATGATCACAAGAACGGTGAGCAAAAATCCCAGAACCACACGGGGGGACCTAGTGAATGACCTGCAGAGAGCTGGGACCAAAGTAACAAAGCCTACCATCAGTAACACACTACGCCGCCAGGGACTCAAATCCTGCAGTGCCAGACGTGTCCCCCTGCTTAAGCCAGTACATGTCCAGGCCCGTCTGAAGTTTGCTAGAGTGCATTTGGATGATCCAGAAGAGGATTGGGAGAATGTCATATGGTCAGATGAAACCAAAATAGAACTTTTTGGTAAAAACTCAACTCGTCGTGTTTGGAGGACAAAGAATGCTGAGTTGCATCCAAAGAACACCATACCTACTGTGAAGCATGGGGGTGGAAACATCATGCTTTGGGGCTGTTTTTCTGCAAAGGGACCAGGACGACTGATCCGTGTAAAGGAAAGAATGAATGGGGCCATGTATCGTGAGATTTTGAGTGAAAACCTCCTTCCATCAGCAAGGGCATTGAAGATGAAACGTGGCTGGGTCTTTCAGCATGACAATGATCCCAAACACACCGCCCGGGCAACGAAGGAGTAGCTTCGTAGAAGCATTTCAAGGTCCTGGAGTGGCCTAGCCAGTCTCCAGATCTCAACCCCATAAAAAATCTTTGGAGGGAGTTGAAAGTCCGTGTTGCCCAGCGACAGCCCCAAAACATCACTGCTCTAGAGGAGATCTGCATGGAGGAATGGGCCAAAATACCAGCAACAGTGTGTGAAAACCTTGTGAAGACTTACAGAAAACGTTTGACCTGTGTCATTGCCAACAAAGGGTATATAACAAAGTATTGTGAAACTTTTGTTATTGACCAAATACTTATTTTCCACCATAATTTGCAAATAAATTCATTAAAAATCCTACAATGTGATTTTCTGAAAAAACATTTCTCATTTTGTCTGTCATAGACGTGTACCTATGATGAAAATTACAGGCCTCTCTCATCTTTTTAAGTGGGAGAACATGCACAATTGGTGGCTGACTAAATACTTTTTTTCCCCACTATATATTTCAATCATTTAGCAGACACTCTTATCCAGAGCCACTTGCAGTTAGTGCATTAATCTTAAGATAGCTAGGTGAGAAAGCCACATATTACAGTCGTAGTAAAAATATTTTCCCTCAATTATGAATTTATCCGAAAAGTCAGTGCTAGTAGGAAAAGATGGGAAGATGGGAAGCTGGTTCCACCATTAAGTTTCAAGTTCCTCACAGGGAAATGGCCCAACAATGCAGTGATCAGTAACGTAATACTAAAAATAACAAGGTAGAACAAAAACACACGAGATATAAAAATAAGAAATAAGAAGAACACAATGAAGTAAGTAAGCTATATTACTGGGTCAGTTCCAGTACCATATGTACAATGTACAGGGACACTGGAGTGATAGAGGTAGATATTTTATGTATAGGGGTAAGGTGACTAGGCATCAGGATATATGATAAACAGAGTAGCAGCAGCGTATATGATGATTGTATGTGAGTGGATGTGTGCAGAGTCAGTATAAATGTATGTGCATATTATGTGTGTAAGCAGGTGATGGATGGAGTGAGTGTTTGTATGTGTGTTGGAGTATCAGTGTGTGTAGTGTGAGAAGAGCTTGGACTGGGCTGAGCGGGAGTTGACCTCCTGTAGGAGTGAGACGGCCAAGAGACCAGAGGTGGCAGAAAGAGTGCTCGGGTTGGGATGTAGGGTTTGAGCATAGCCTGAAGCTAGGGAGGGGCAGTTCCCATTGTTGATTCGTATGGATGGGTGTTGTAGTTTTCAGTGAGAGGTCACACTTTGCGGTGACTGAACTGAAGCAGAGACCTCTCCTTTCCAACCTCTCCTCTCCTTTATGACTTACTATTTACTGATGTTTTTCTCCCTCTGTTCCCTTCTCTCCTTCCACTCTGTTCCCCTCCCTCCCTCCCTCCCTCCCTTCACCTCTCTTGTTCTCTTCTCTCCGCTACCCTCTGCCCTCCAGGGTCTATTTGAGAATACACTATTCAGGTGTCAGGCAGGCGATCCTAAGCCATCCATTCTGTAATCTAATGGAGTTACAGCCTGGCCTTCTTTGACCCTTAAACTGGTTGCGGTGGCGGTGGCAGGCAGGGCCATGTGTGTGTGTGGCAGGGCTGGCCAGGCTGCTGCTGTGGCATTAGTGTGACATTCTCTCCTTCTCTCCTCCTAGCACTCTGTTTGATCTCCCCACCACACGGCAGATCTCATTTCAGAGTGAAAAGCTGGATTGGACAAAGAGGGACCTTGAGTGCGGACGACTGATCGATTTACGAGAGAAGAGAGGGGGGAGGAGGGGGGGAGGAGGGGATGTGGAGGTGAGGTTTGTCTGTCTGTGTAAACACATCTTCTAATCTGAAGCTACTGCGTGGGGCAGGGCCAGGCGTCAGGGCCGGAGCCATTCCCTTCACAGACTAACTAACTGGCCATGGCCTGAAGTTGGATAGAACCAGCCAGGGTCTCTCTTATTTTCAACAGAGTAAATAACTAAAGCCTAATGGGATGGATGGATGCATGGTGCTGATTCTCAATGCTGTTTTCTTCTCTTCTCTTCTCTGTTTGTCTCTCTCTTCTGCTCTGGCTGATGGATAAACCTCCTGCTGAAAGAGAGAGAAGAGGGACAAGAGGGCTGATGGGTACTCTTCTTTTTGGTTCAGGCTTAGGTTTGAAATTAGTAGTTGTGACATTCTGTGCCCCACACCAGCAATATGACCAGAACGGTTTCTCTAAAGATATAAAGCTTCTCTTTCAATTCCATTCACTGCAAAGATAATTATCACAGTAAAATGTCACATGGAACTCAACCACTAGCCTAACGGCTAAAAGTGACTGTAAGGCCCCGGAGTGCTCTGCTGTTAATTGTGTTATTTCTGGACAGTGGAGAGATTGACCCTACTGGTGCTCTGCTCTGGCCCCTGTCATCTACCATCCCTCTTTCTCCCCTCTCTCTCTCCTTCTCCCCCCCTCTCTCCCTCACACTCTCTCTCTTTTTCTCTCTCTCCCTCTCTCCCTCTATTACTACCTCTCTCACTCTTTCTCCTCTCTTGCTCTCTTTCTATCTCCATTGTTCTCCCCCCTCTCTCTCTGCCTCTGCCGCTCCCTCTCGTTCTCTCCCCCCCCTCTCTTTTTTCCTAATCTCTCCGTAATGGATGCCAGCTAACATTAAAAGCACTAGCTCAGAAATGTGTGCTTCACCTCAGCTGCCTAATAGAGATAATGTCTGTACAGTCACAGGGAGAGAGAGAGAGAGAGAGAGAGAGAGAGAGAGAGAGAGAGAGAGAGAGAGAGAGAGAGAGAGAGAGAGAGAGAGAGAGAGAGAGAGAGAGAGAGAGAGAGAGAGAGAGAGAGAGAGAGAGAGAGAGAGAGAGAGAGAGGAATAAGAGGAGACGGATGGTATGGAGAAAAGGCAGAGAGATGGAGGGAGAGAGAGGAAGGGAGGAGTGCGGATCATGATTTCTTCCTTTGGTTGATAACAGCTGTGGGAATTTAGAGATAAAGCCTATTGAAAGCCCCCCCTCACACACACACACACACACACACACACGCCTGTGTTCTGTTCCTCCTCACAGCATCATAGTAAAACACCTGCAAGGAGTTTCACAGACAACTAGAGCTCAGGGAATCAAGCTGTTTCATTTAGAGAAGAGGGAGGGGTGGAGGGGGAGAGAGGGATTCTAAAAGCTCTTTCTGGAACCATTAGTCCTATAGAAAGCAACCCATCTTTTGAGCTGCTCACGTGATGAGTAACTATGAGATTTACACAGAGCTGATGCCTAGACCCTATAGAACTTTAGCTCAGAGGGTTAATTAGGCTAGTGAGGAATGCAGGCAGTATGAGTTTGATCCCATAGTCAGTGTCCTGGCATGGAGGAGGGTTAGTGGAAGATCTCATTAGCATATCGCCACCAGCAGCAGGAAATTAGCAGCGTTCGCTCACAGCTGTTATAGCGTAATAAAGGATCATCTGAGTGAGAGCGCCGTGACCAGGCCTCCATCTGTCACCTGCTAACACCACTTTACCAATGTGCAGAAGGAGTTATATCCCTGCCTCTCTTTTTCTATCTTCATCTCTTGGTCTGTTTCTCTTATTCCCCCCCTCTCCATCTTTCTCTCTGTCTCTGTCACTCTCTCCCTACCTCCCTTTCTCTCTCTCTCTCTCCTCTCCTTCTCTTGCGGTCTCCCTCCCTCCCTCCCTCCCTATCTCTCTCGCTGTCTGTTATGAGGAGGTGTGATGGAGACACAGACAGCAGCCTTGAGTCCATGCAGCTCAGTCAGTCAGTCAGTCTCATCTCAGATTGATTTTCTCTTCAGGTTTCAGATGGGCCACGCTGATGAAAAGCAACCAACATCCATCATTCTTTTAAAGTGCTCCGCTTTTAATATTGCACGCTAAAAACTTAAACTGTGTTTGTGGTGAGGAAAACATTTTAGTCATACATAGCTCCTGCTATCACTGTACTGTAGCCAGCTATACAAATGAGATAGTCGTCTAGGTAATTTGTGAGGGAGGCTTTTGTGTTGAGTACTTATGACTGCTTGGATCCAAGAGTAGCATATCAACTGATAGAACTGCTTTGCTTTCAATGGATGCTTTCACAGCATTGTCACATCTATGACGTTGCTACTAACCACTGTTCATGGATGTTTCTATGTATGCTGTAACACAGTCACATGAAGGCTTTATAGTGAGCAATGCTTCTTCAGTGTTGTGTTGTCCTCATAAGCTCTCCTTAATGTAAGTTAGTTACTGGGCCCATATCTCAACAGCCCCGGGTCCTTCATAGGGGAGAGAGAAATTAGAAAACATTTTATTTTGGAGAGACAATAAAGCAGTGAAATGGAAAAACTGAATTCATTAAAAAATGTAATGACTTGAGAGAGTCTGTGAGCATCTGTCTGTGAGCGTCTGTTAGCGTCTGTTCTTTATATATATATTTATGGGTGATTTTTCTGGCCAAAGCCAGAGGTGTAAGAACTGTGTTGCTTTTCTGTTTAAAGAAAAAAACTCTGTTAATTACAGCATTTGCTTTCTCGAACAGGAGTGAAAGAGAACATATTATTTTCCATGAGAGAGACTTGAAGTGGTGGTTATATTTGTTGCTGTTTTTCTGATTGTCCAACAGTAAGTAGCAACAAACTGATACAGAAGCCAATTACTCCAGCTCTAGCCATGAGAAATGAGCAAGAATAGAATCAATGCCATATTGAATGAAGACTTTACCCTGTTCTATTTTTGACTAGACACGACGAACACACACTCAAATGCATGCAAGTCTACACACACACACACACACACACACACACACACACACACACACACACACACACAAAAACACCCTCTCTCTCTTAGTTACCAGGAGGAAGAGGATGGTAGAGGGGCAGTGGGGTGGTGAATATTGATGCTGCTGGTATTGATTGAGGACCTGTAGGGTTTGCCTTCGTGTGTGTGTAGGGTTTGTCTTCGTTTATCCATCCTGCCTCCTGCCTGCTGCCTCCATCCTGGCTGTCTTTCCAGGAGAGTTTATGGAGCATCCAGTCTGAGGCTGGCTGCCTGGCTGCACATTATGAGGGCAGTATAGAAGGCCCATTAAAATGGCTGGGGAAACACACTGTTGTCTGCTCTGATACACAACACAGGTCAATCATGGAGACCAGACCTGGTTTGTGTCCAAAATGGCACTGTCAAAGGCTGATGTGTATGCGGTGGTGGAGTCAGGCGCAGGACACAGAGGATAAGTAAAGACGACTTTACTAGAACACGAAATACGCACGAAAATAAACGTCTCCAACACTGGAGGGAAAAAACACCATATGCGTAAAATGACACAATGAGTATAACACCGACACAAGGCATCCAAGACACGCGGACAATAACATACAAAGACAAAACATAAAACAGGTGAACTTATACGTGACATAATCAATACAGAATATGCAACAGGTGTACCCACTAGACATGACAAAACAAACATCGAAAACATCAAGCGGTAGTAGCTAGTACTCCGGGGACGACGAACGCCGAAGCCTGCCCGAGCAAGGAGGAGGAGCAGCCTCGGCGGCATCCGTGACAGTACCCCCCCCTTGACGCGCGGCTCCAGCCGTGCGCCGACCCCGGCCTCGGGGACGGCCAGGAGGACGCGGAGCAGGGCGCGTGGGGTGACTCCGGTGGAACTCCGTCAGGAGGGAGGGATCTAAAATGTCCCTCCTAGGCACCCAGCACCGTTCCTCCGGACCATACCCCTCCCACTCCACGAGATACTGCAGACCCCCCATCCGACGTCTCGAGTCCACGATGGACCGGACTGAGTACGCCGGAGCCCCCTCGATGTCCAATGGGGGCGGAGGAGTCTCCCGTATCTCACTGTCCTGGAGTGGACCAGCTACCACCGGCCTGAGGAGAGACACATGGAACGAGGGGTTAATGTGATAATCATTAGGCAGTTGAAACCTGTAACATACCTCGTTCAATCTCCTCAGGACTTTAAATGGCCCCACAAACCGCCGACCCAGCCTCCGGCAGGGCAGGCGAAGGGGCAGGTTTCGAGTCGAGAGCCAGACTCGATCTCCAGGTGCGTACACTGGACCCTCACTGCGGTGGAGATCGGCGCTCGCCTTCTGCATACGGATAGCCCGCTGCAGATGTACATGCACAGCGTTCCATGTCTCCTCCGAGCGCCGAAACCACTCATCCACCGCAGGAGCCTCGATCTGGCTCTGATGCCATGGTGCCAGAACCGGCTGATACCCCAACACACACTGGAAAGGGGTCAGATTCGTAGAGGAATGGCGTAGAGAGTTCTGGGCAATCTCTGCCCAGGGGATATACCCCGACCACTCCTCCTGCCGGTCCTGGCAATAAGATCTCAGAAACCTACCCACATCCTGGTTCACTCTCTCCACCTGCCCATTACTCTCAGGGTGGAAACCCGAGGTAAGGCTAACCGAGACCCCCAAGCGTTCCATGAACGCCCTCCAGACTCTAGAGGTGAATTGGGGACCCCGATCAGACACTATATCCTCGGGTACCCCGTAGTGCCGGAAGACGTGGGTAAACAAAGCCTCAGCAGTCTGTAGGGCAGTAGGAAGACCCGGCATTGGGATGAGACGACAAGCCTTAGAGAATTGATCCACAACGACCAGAATAGTGGTATTCCCCTGGGAAGGGGGAAGGTCCGTGACAAAGTCTACCGAGAGGTGAGACCACGGCCGTTGTGGAACGGGTAGGGGTTGTAACTTCCCCCTGGGCAGGTGTCTAGGCGCCTTACACTGAGCGCACACCGAGCAGGAGGAGACATAAACCCTCACGTCCTTAGCCAATGTTGGCCACCAGTACTTTTCACTAAGTCAGTGCACTGTCCGGCCAATACCAGGATGTCCAGAGGAGGGTGACGTATGAGCCCAATATATGAGACGATCACGAATCTCGAGCAGAACGTACGTCCGCCCCACTGGACACTCTGGAGGAGTAGGGTCGGTGCGTAATGCCCGCTCGATTTCCGCATCGACCTCCCACACCACCGGTGCCACCAGACAAGACTCCGGCAGTATGGGAGTGGGCTCAATGGACCTCTCCTCTGTGTCATATCGCCGGGACAGGGCGTCTGCCTTACCGTTCTGGGACCCTGGGATGTAAGTGAGCTTAAAAACAAACCGGGCCAGAAACATGGTCCACCTAGCCTGACGAGGGTTCAGTCTCCTAGCTGCCCGGATGTACTCCAGGTTATGATGGTCAGTCAGAATGAGAAAAGGGTGTTGAGCCCCCTCAAGCCAATGCCTCCACACCTTTAGGGCTTGAACCACGGCTAGCAGCTCCCTGTCTCCCCACGTCATAATTACGTTCCGCCGGGCTGAGCTTCTTAGAGTAAAAAGCGCAGGGCCGGAGTTTAGGAGGCGTGCCTGAGCGTTGAGACAGTACAGCCCCAATACCGGCCTCTGACGCGTCCACCTCCACCTGGAACGCTAAAGCGGGGTCCGGATGCGCCAGCACCGGAGCTGAGGTGAACAGGTCCTTCAGTTTACCAAACGCCCTGTCCGCCTCAGCCGACCACTGCAAACGCACCGGGCCCCCCTTCAGCAGGGAGGTGATGGGAGCTGCTACCTGTCCAAAACCCCGGATATACCTCCGGTAGTAATTGGCAAAACCCAAAAACCGCTGCACTTCCTTAACCGTGGTTGGAGTCTGCCAATTTCGCATGGCTGAAACGCGGTCAATCTCCATCTCCACCCCTGACGCGGACAGTCGATGGCCCAGGAAGGAGATGGACTCCTGGAAAAACAGACATTTCTCTGCCTTGACATACAAGTCATGCTCCAACAGCCTACCCAACACTCGACGCACCAGGGCTACATGCTCGGCTCGTGTAGAAGAGTAAACTAGAATGTCGTCAATATACACCACTACACCCTGCCCATGCAAATCCCGGAAGATCTCGTCCACAAAGGATTGGAAGACTGAAGGAGCATTCATTAACCCGTAGGGCATGACGAGATACTCATAGTGACCCGAGGTGGTACTAAATGCGATCTTCCATTCATCTCCTTCCCTAATGCGCACCAAGTTGTAAGCGCTCCTGAGATCCAGTTTTGTGAAGAACCGCGCTCCGTGTAATGATTCCGTCATACTCGCAATCAGCGGGAGAGGATAACTGTATTTAACAGTGATCTGATTGAGACTACGGTAATCAATACACGGGCGCAACCCTCCATCCTTCTTCTTCACAAAAAATAAACTTGAGGACGCAGGAGAAGTGGAGGGCCGTATGTATCCCTGTCTCAGAGACTCGGCTATGTATGTCTCCATAGCCGCCGTCTCCTCTTGAGACAGAGGATACACATGACTACGCGGAAGTGCAGCACCTGCCTGGAGGTCTATCGCACAATCCCCCTGTCTATGAGGTGGCAATCGTGTCGCCCTAGTCTTGCTGAACACGAGTGCCAAATCATCATATTCAGGAGGAATGTGCAGTGCGGGCACTTGGTTCGGACTTTCCACCGTGGTCGCCCCTACGGAAACACCTAGACACCGCCCGACACACTGGTCAGACCACTCCTTGAGAGCCCTCTGTTGCCACGAAATGGTGGGGTCATGGGCGATTAACCAAGGAAGCCCCAGCACCACGGGATACGCAGGAGAGTCGATCAGATACAACTGAATGATCTCCTCATGACCCCCCTGCGTCTTCATCTTTAGTGGCGCTGTGACCTCCCTAATCAACCCAGATCCCAACGGACGGCTATCTAGGGCATGGATAGGAAAGGGCACATCTACTGGTAGGAGGGGAATCCCTAACTTAACACAAAAAATACGATCAATAAAATTCCCAGCTGCGCCTGAATCGACTAGCGCCTTATGCTGGGAATGAGATGCAACCTGGGGAAACACTACTGGTATACACAGGTGAACAACAGAGAGCTCTGGGTGAGATGGGCGCCTACTCACCTGGAATGACTCCCCAGTGCGTGACCTGTTGCCTCAATCCCCTGGAGGCCCTCCCCAGCACCTAACCGCAGTGTGTCCTCCACGGCCACAGTTGGTGCAGAGGACGGCCTGCCTCCGGATCTCTCTCCTCCTCTCTCTAGCGCCAGCACCCCCGAGCTCCATTGGGCTCGGCTCGGAGGTGCTGGGAGATGGAATGGACGGCCCCAACTCCGGACGTCCGCGGGTAGCCAGCAGGGTATCCAGACGGATTGACATGTCCACCAACTGATCGAAGTTTAGATTGGTGTCCCTGCAGGCCAACTCTCGTCGAACGTCCTCTCGCAGGCTGCACCTATAGTGGTCGATGAGGGCCCTCTCATTCCACCCCGCATCCGCTGCTAGAGTCCGGAAGTCCAGGGCGAACTCCTGTGCGCTCCTCTTCCCCTGTCGGAGGTGGAACAGACGCTCCCCCGCCGCTTTACCCTCTGTGGGATGATCGAAAACAGCCCTGAAGCGGCGGGAGAACTCCGCGTAGCTGATGGTGGCGGCATCTATTCCCCTCCATTCGGCATTGGCCCACTCCAAAGCCTTGCCGGATAGACAGGAGATGAGGGCGGAAACGCTCTCTCGTATCCCGAGGGCGCCGGGTGTATGGTGGCCAGGTAGAGTTCCACTTGAAGTAGGAACCCCTGACACCCGGCTGCGGTGCCATCATATGCCCTCGGGAGCGAGAGCCGAATCCCACTGGACTCCGGAGATGGTATGATGGGGCTGGCCGATGGTGGTGGTAATGTAGGAAGAGGTGTGGGCAAACCTCCTCTTTCCCATCGGCACAGGGTGTCCATCACGTCTTGCATGGCGGAGCCGAGTCGATGGATCATGGCGCCCTGGCTGCTGACCCGATCCTCCAGTGACTCGGGCACCGCCGCTGCTCCTGCTGACTCCATGGGTTGGTATGTTATTCTGTCAAAGGCTGATGTGTATGCGGTGGTGGAGTCAGGCGCAGGACACAGAGGATAAGTAAAGACGACTTTACTAGAACACGAAATACGCACGAAAATAAACGTCTCCAACACTGGAGGGAAAAAACACCATATGCGTAAAATGACACAATGAGTATAACACCGACACAAGGCATCCAAGACACGCGGACAATAACACACAAAGACAAAACATAAAACAGGTGAAATTATACGTGACATAATCAATACAGAATACGCAACAGGTGTACCCACTAGACATGACAAAACAAACATCGAAAACATCAAGCGGTAGTAGCTAGTACTCCGGGGACGACGAACGCCGAAGCCTGCCCGAGCAAGGAGGAGGAGCAGCCTCGGCGGCATCCGTGACAGGCACCCTTTTCCCTATATAGTGAACTACTTTTGACCAGGGTTTGGTCAAAAGTAGTGCACTATATAGGGAATAGGGTTGCCATTTTGGATGTACACCAAAGCTGTGGACTCTCACACACAAGGCCAGAGAGAGAGAGAGATTGACAGCTCATGTATTCAACAATCCGCTATAGTATCTTACTGTATAGCGTTATAACTGTACCTGGAACACAGAGACATGTGATGTATGCAATCTACCTCAAACCTAATGCTGAATGAAGTTGGAAAATGTAGCCTAGTTCTTGGTGGACCCTAATCTAAGAGAGTTCTGTGAATTTGATTAGATAATTTTATTTACTGCAGTCAGATTTCAGGTATGTTAGAGATAGTAGTGGTAGTGCTAAATTGGGTTATTTGCTCTGATAGCTAGCAGGTCTATGAGAGGGTTGTGGTGAATACTGTGTTGTGGCCCGTGGGTTGGAAAAGCACTGTATTGGAGCGTTGTGTAACCACAGCGTTCATCATTAAGTGCCACTTATTCAGATTACTGCACTGCTCAGATAGAATCACCTGTTTTCACAACACTGAGTGGAGAGAGTGCCTGGTTTTCTCTCTCTTTTTCAGCCCGGATTTATACTGATGTTTATTCTGATGTGGGAGTTGTGATGTAGATTAGTTTTGACCTCATCGATCATCAGGCCTCAACCCAGTGTGTGTGTGTACATACTGTACAGATCACAGTATGCAATCCTGTATACAACCAGCATGTGCTGCATGTATACCTGCTGGTCTGTGTCTCTCTAGAAAACCTGCTTTCCTCTAGTCAAAGAGCAGATGTCAGAACCCCCACCAACACCCCCACCCCCACACCCCTCTACCACACAGCTGTTCTGCATTGCCACCATGCTGTCACGGTCACAAGGTCTTACTCACCTGCCTCACCCGTCTGACTGGTCCCTCCCCCCTCCAGGCTCCACAGTACCCACCCAGTGCCAATAAGATCCCTCTTCACTGGCTACTCCTAGACAAATCCCCTGAACTGTCTCTCTCCCTCTGTCCTGTGGAAGGATTGGAGAGGGCTTGGGCTCTATCAACTATCACTGGTTGTGAGGGTGGGAGGCCAGTATGCCCTCTGGGCCCTGTGTTGACAGGAGGCAGGACACTACGCTCTCCCAGCCTGGATATGATGGAACCTCATGACTACTGGATATGTACAGCTGTATTTCTCTACTGCTAATGCCCTGCTATTGTTGTGGTTGGCTGGATGACACCTGGCCCGCCCCGTAATCAATTAAAGCAAGGCTCCAGACGTTGACAGGCGAGAGGGAAGGCTAATTAGGATGATGAGTTCATCGTTATGAGGGTAGATGCTTTCCGTGTGTGTGTTTTTGTGTGTGAACTCGGACGGCCTGGCCCATTGTGTGGAGCTGAATGTCTGTGTATGAAGCTAATCCCTGAGTGTGTAACAGTTATTCACACCTTCAGACCTCATTAACGTGTACACTGTAAACCACTTTGTGTGTTTGTGTGTGTGTGAGTGTGTGCGTGTGCATGCGTGTGTATCTCAGCTCTATCCCTGTGTCAGCCAGCAATGTCCTGTATGCAGACTGCAGCACATGGAGCGAGCACTATATTTTACTGTAGTGAACACACAGGAGACATGGAGGCAGGTAGTCAGTGTGTGTTGTTGTTCCAGCCAGCCAGCCAGGCTTCTCAGGTAGTTCATCTCCCTAACACTAGCTGACTCAAGACCAAGACTTGAATGCAAGCTCACCGCCTGGCATCAAAGCTCCAATGGTCATGGGACCTAAGAGAGGTTCTCCCTTTCTTTGTTGCTTCTTCTTTGCCTTCTTGCGTGCTCTGTTTCTCTCTCTCTCTCTCTCTCTCTCTCTCTCTCTCTCTCTCTCTCTCTCTCTCTCTCTCTCTCTCTCTCTCTCTTTCACACACATCACGCACGCTCACTCACACGGACGCACGTACGCTCCGACGGACGCATGCACACACACACTCCTACCTCAGCCCTGTCTCTCTCACTCTACTGCAGTCATGTTGATATTATCCGCAGGCTTGGGTTGTTAATGTTGTGTAACCTGAAATGGAGTTTCTCTGTCTGGAGAACAAGAAAAGATGTTGAATTGGCAATAAAATGGTCCAGAAGTGTAATTACTTCTTGAATGATTATAATTGCTTCATGTTGTCGATGACACTGCCTCTCTGACTCCCCCTCAGGGCTCTGTCTAGAAACACCCGAACAGGGAACTTGTATATTTCCTCTGTATGTTAAACACAGCTGACAGTTAACTGCTCCAAGTATTGACAAAATGTAAATCTGTCACATTTGCACAAAGCTTTTGACAAGATTTGTTAAATTATTCAGTTAGTGTATTGGATTTCTCCTTTAATCAGCGTAGGCTGGTAGTGCTGGGATAAGTAAGAACTCTCTGTCTTCTCCCCCAGGGGTCCTGACTGGGCCTCCTGGGATCTGAACCTATAACCTTCTGGTCTGGTGACTGACCCAGTAGCTGTATCGGTCTGCTACCTGTCTGTCACGTCAACATAGCAACATGTGAATGATGGATATGAACTATGGGACATAGGAAGAGGGGTATACCACTGGGATGTACCTGTACTTGTAAGCCTACTTTAAACTGATTTGGGACACAGAATGGCTAAATAATAGATAATAAAGTTATGTCATATGTCAGAGAGAGAGAGAGCTAGCAACAGACATAACGAGAAACTTGTTCACCTGCACAGTCATCTGACACATTTCATGACTGATCAGGTTTTTCTGTATTTACTCCTGTGTCTTTTACAATTACATGCATGTGTGTGTTTCTTGTGTACAAGATACCTTCCATATATGAAACACAGTGAAAAAACAGAGAGGAACATTTGAAACAGAAACCTGAACTGGCCTCAAAAGCCCAGCGGTAAAATCCACTCAGAAGAGAACATGTTCTCTTGGTTATGAAAAATGGAAGACAATTACATTCACCAGTCCCCCTTCCCTCCATCCCTCCATCCCTCCTTCCCTCCTTCCCACCTTTCCTCCTTCTCCCAATCCCACCCACACTACAGTACAGAGACATGACTGACTCTGTTCTCAGTCTATTTCAATTTGGAGGGAAATTGGTTCCTTGTTGAATTATTAATCCACGGCACTGATTCTAAATCCAGTTTTCGAAACTACTCCTTATTAAAAATGCATCGTGGAACATGCTTGATTTGAATATGGTGGAGGCTGGAGACATGACATGGCAAAGGGCCCCCCCAAGTATCCCATCAGCCATTCCCATTTAGTTGTAGGGAGGGAGACTGACACAGGCCTAGGCAGAGGATGGAGGAGAAGTAGTAGTGGTGGTGGTTGTGGTGGCTGTTCGCGTGCTTGTGTGTGTGTGTGAGTGCGTATGTGAGTGTGTATAAACAATATTCTAAGGTTGATAAATAGGAAACTATTTATTTTCATCAAAAGCATAATCCACCAAAAGAAGCAGACCTGCAGTCTTGTCTACAATGTGTCATAAACTATTTTGTCATAATAATATTTTTAGTACCGTTTTGGTATATATAGGTACTGCCATACTGAGAGTAAAGAGAGTGGATTAGAGAGTGGAGGACTGGCTGCTTTTTTTGTGTTAGGTCCACAGGCACCTGGCCCTGTCGTTCTCCTTCTACAGTATCTGTCCTCGACTCATCAGAGCAGCACTGCCCCCCTTCTCTCTCTCTCTCTCCCTTCTCTCTCTCTCTCTCTCTCTCTCTCTCTCTCTCTCTCTCTCTCTCTCTCTCTCTCTCTCTCTCTCTCTCTCTCTCTCTCACCCTCTCTCTCTCTCTCTCTCTCTCTCTCTCTCTCTCTCTCTCTCTCTCTCACCCTCTCTCTCTCTCTCTCTCTCTCTCTCTCTATCTCACCTCTCTCTCTCTCTCTCTCTCTCTCTCTCTCTCTCTCTCTCTCTCTCTCTCTCTCTCTCTCTCTCTCTCTCTCTCTCTCTCTCTCTCTCTCTCTCTCTCTCTCACCCCAAATGGGACTGCTGAGCCCTCAGGCTTCACTCGCTCTGATTAAAGTAAACGTTTATATTCAGACTGAATCCATAGAATGACCATCTCAAGTATGATTCACAGAGAGCATTTTCTATAGTGCTAAAACACAGTATTATTCAGCCTCCCACTGCCTGCTCCCACTGCACTACACATTGCTAAAACAGTGTTGCTTCATCTTCACACATGCTCCTCTTAGATGGTCTGTGTGTCTCTTTGGCTGTGACTGGTGTATGTGTATGTACAGTATGTCTATAGAATGTCTCCAGGAGTGTGTGTGTGTGTGTGTGTGTGTTTGTGTGTGTATGTCTGCATGGCTCTGCTGTGACTGCAAAGTGTGTGTGGGAGTGTGTGAGTATGTCAAAGTAGTTGTGACTGTGTAGTGTGTGTGGGAGATTGTGTCGCTTGTGTGTGTGTGTGTGTGTGCATGCGTGTTTGTGTGGGAGTGCACACACAGATCCCCTCCTGCTGGTGTGGGTGAGGTGCTCTACCCAGGCAGGTATTGGTGGTGGTGTGTGTGGGTGTCTTGATGGGCCCCACATTGTGGGTTTATAGGACTATGTGGGATTTAATATTACATTATAGTATTGTATGTGGGAGGCCAATAGAAGTCAAATGATCAAGTTTCACTGATAAACATCTGCACTTGCCTTAATCCTTAGTGTGTGTGTGTGTGTGTGCGTTTGGTGTGTGTGCGCGTGAGTGAGTGCGTGCCTGTGTCTTAGTGTGTATGTGTGTTCCTCTGTGCTCTGATGTTGATCTCAGTCCTCCAGAGTGTTATGTTTAATAAGAGGCAGCAGTACTGCTGTGAGCTGGTGAATTAGCCCCCGTAATGTGACTGTTAAATGCCTCTTTCCTCCCGTACCCTCCGACACCCTGACACCATTAACAGCGCAGCCCCCACACATTAACACAGCCACACACACACACACACGCACACGCACACGCACACGCACATGCACACACACACACACACACACACACACACACACACACACACACACACACACACACACATTAACACAGACAGACACCTCCCTAAGCATAGCACAGTAGCAGAGCTCCCATCGCGTATCCCCAATACACCGCAGTCTCTGTCTTTGTCTCTGAGCTAACTGCAGCCAGAGATATAAAGCTCTCTCAAACAGAGCAATTTACTCCTAACGCATAGGACTGTTTGAATAAATAAGCTACATTATGCATAAAAGCGAAAGTGATTACCCGCTTTTAAAAAGCCCTCACTAATATTTATAGAGACCTTCTTCACTTATTTTCACAGGCATTTTAGTATATTCTGTGTAGAATTTTGTTATTTAATATTTTCCTACTAGCAGACCTCCCAGGCTCTTTCTCTGTGGCTGAGCCAGACTGTTACTGTTTAAACATGAAACAGACTCACACATGAATACTATTTTGATCACTTGTTGAATTAGACCTTTATTGTGTGTTTTACATTTTAATCAAATCCTCTTTAGAAATGAGTTTAATTTAATGATGCATCAGGAGTCAACAGAAATGTCCCTAGCTATACTCTGTAGGACAGGTACAGTGGGAAAAAAAAGTATTTAGTCAGCCACCAATTGTGCAAGTTCTCCCACTTAAAAAGATGAGAGAGGCCTGTAATTTTCATCATAGGTACACGTCAACTTGAACAGACAAAATGAGAAAAAAATATCCAGAAAATCACATTGTAGGATTTTTTATGAATTTATTTGCAAATTATGGTAGAAAATAAGTATTTGGTCACCTACAAACAAGCAAGATTTCTGGCTCTCACATACCTGTAACTTCTTCTTTAAGAGGCTCCTCTGTCCTCCACTCGTTACCTGTATTAATGGCACCTGTTTGAACTTGTTATCAGTATAAAATACACCTGTCCACAACCTCAAACAGTCACACTCCAAACTCCACTATGGCCAAGACCAAAGAGCTGTCAAAGGACACCAGAAACAAAATTGTAGACCTGCACCAGGCTGGGAAGACTGAATCTGCAATAGGTAAGCAGCTTGGTTTGAAGAAATCAACTGTGGGAGCAATTATTAGGAAATGGAAGACATACAAGACCACTGATAATCTCCCTCGATCTGGGGCTCCACGCAAGATCTCACCCGTGGGGTCAAAATGATCACAAGAACGGTGAGCAAAAATCCCAGAACCACACGGGGGGACCTAGTGAATGACCTGCAGAGAGCTGGGACCAAAGTAACAAAGCCTACCATCAGTAACACACTACGCCGCCAGGGACTCAAATCCTGCAGTGCGAGACGTGTCCCCCTGCTTAAGACAGTACATGTCCAGGCCCGTCTGAAGTTTGCTAGAGTGCATTTGGATGATCCAGAAGAGGATTGGGAGAATGTCACATGGTCAGATGAAACCAAAATAGATCTTTTTGGTAAAAACTCAACTCGTCGTGTTTGGAGGACAAAGAATGATGAGTTGCATCCAAAGAACACCATACCTACTGTGAAGCATGGGGGTGGAAACATCATGCTTTGGGGCTGTTTTTCTGCAAAGGGACCAGGACGACTGATCCGTGTAAAGGAAAGAATGAATGGGGCCATGTATCGTGAGATTTTGAGTGAAAACCTCCTTCCATCAGCAAGGGCATTGAAGATGAAATGTGGCTGGGTCTTTCAGCATGACAATGATCCCAAACACACCGCCCGGGCAACGAAGGAGTGGCTTCGTAAGAAGCATTTCAATGTCCTGGAGTGGCCTAGCCAGTCTCCAGATCTCAACCCCATAGAAAATCTTTGGAGGGAGTTGAAAGTCTGTGTTGCCCAGCGACAGCCCCAAAACATCACTGCTCTAGAGGAGATCTGCATGGAGGAATGGGCCAGAATACCAACAACAGTGTGTGAAAACCTTGTGAAGACTTACAGAAAACGTTTCACCTGTGTCATTGCCAACAAAGGGTATATAACAAAGTATTGAGAAACTTTTGTTATTGACCAAATACTTATTTTCCACCATAATTTGCAAATATATTCATTAAAAATCCTACAATGTGATTTTCTGGATTTTTTTTTCTCATTTTGTCTGTCATAGTTGACGTGTACCTATGATGAAAATTACAGGCCTCTCTCATCTTTTTAAGTGGGAGAACTTGCACAATTGGTGGCTGACTAAATACTTTTTTTCCCCACTGTATGTGCGACCCAAATCACACCCTATTCTCTATAAACACTATACAGTGCATTCGGAAAATATTCAGACACCTTCACTTTTTCCACATTTTGTTATGTTACAGCCTTATTCTAAAATGGATGAAATTAATTGTTCCTCTTCAATCTACAAACAATACCCCATAATGACAAAGTGAAAACAGGTTTTTAGATTTTTTTGCAAATGTATTACAAATAAAATATATTTGGCTATTTCAGCCACATCCGTTGCTGACAGGTGTATAAAATCGAGCACACCGCCATGCAATCTCCATGGACAAACACTGTCAGTAGAATAGTGACTTTCAACGTGGCACCGTCATATGTTGCCACATTTCCAACAAGTCAGTTCGTCAAATTTCTGCCCTGCTAGAGCTGCCCAAGTCAACTGTAAGTGCTGTTATTGTAAAGTGGAAACATATAGGATCAACAACGCCTCAGCTGCGAAGTGGTAGTCCACACAAGCTCACAGAATGTGACTGCCGAGGGCTGAAGCGTGTAGCGCGTAAAAATGGTCTGTCCTCAGTTGCAACACTCACTACCGAGATCCAAACTGCCTCTGGAAGTAACATCAGCACAAGAACTGTTCGTCGGGAGCTTCATGAAATGGGTTTCTATGGCCGAGCAGCAGCACACAAGCCTAAGATCACCATATGCAATACCAAGCGTCGGCTGGAGTGGTGTAAAGCTCGCCGCCATTGGATTCTGGAGATGTGGAAATGTGTTCTCTGCAGTGATGAATCACGCTTCACCATCCGGCAGTCCGATAGACAAATCTGGATTTGGCGGATGCCAGGAGAACGCCACCTGCCCAAATGCATAGTGCCAACTGTAAAGTTTGGTGGAGGAGGAATAATGGTCTAGGGCTGTTTTTCATGGTCGGGCTAGGCCCCTTAGTTCCAGGGAAGGGAAATATTAACGCTACAGCATACAATGACATTCTAGACGATTCTGTGCTTCCAACTTTGTGGCAACAGTTTGGGAAAGGCCCTTTCCTGTTTCAGCATGACAATGCCACTGTGCACAAAGCGAGGTCCATACAGAAATGGTTTATCGAGATCGGTGCTGAAGAACTTGACTGGCCTGCACAGAGCCCTGACCTCAACCTCATCGGACACCTTTGGGATGAATTGGAACACCGTCTGCGAGCCAGGCCTAATCGCCCAACATCTGTGCCCGACCTCACTAATGCTCTTGTGGCTGAATGGAAGCAAGTCCCCGCAGAAATGTTCCAACATCTAGTGGAAAGCCTTCCCAGAAGAGTGGAGGCTGTTATAGAAGTAAAGGGTGGACAAACTCCATTTTATTGCCCATGATTTTGGAATGAGATGTTCGATGAGCAGGTGTCCACATACTTTTGGTCATGTAGTGTACTTTTCAAAAGTAGTGCACTATATAGGGTGCCATTTGTGACACAGTCATAGGCTCTAGGTGCTTAAGGAGATGTCTGGTTGTAAATTGGCTAGTAGTCCCAGAGAATGTCTCTGTTCCCCATGGCGCTGAAAGGTTCCCAGTAGTGTTGTGTTGGTTAAAGCAGTGGACCCATGGTCCTGGAGTCTGTAAGGATACAGTGATGATGATATAGCAGCATGAGAGATGAAGTAACGTAGGAACTCATCTGCTGGGATGGAGCCCTTCAAGGCCTCATCACTATCCCTCAATGCAAATGAAACCATTAGCTAGCTCAACATTTCACACACACACACACACACACACACACACACACACACACACACACACACACTCACACACAACCACAAACACGTGCGTACATACACGCACCGATACTGTCTTTTTCTGTCTTGGAGAAGTGCAGTGCGTTCTGAGGGCGAGATGAAAGAGTGACAGAACAGAAAAGAGAGGGAAGTGAAGATAGAAGGAAGAGGAAGGAGAGAAGTTTCAGACTGTACAGTAATGTGACTAGAGGTGACTTCTAATTCATCTGAGGAAGGGTGAGATGTGGTCAGCTTGTCATAACAGATTCCCTAGCTGTGCCCAAGGGGAGAGCTGTACTCTACCTCCTCTTCTCTCACACAGCCTTGATTCAGTTTGAAATGTATTTTAATCTATTAGCTGGTCCTTAATGTATTTCATGGTTCATCATACCTGCAGACATGTCCACTAGACCCCGGAGGGGAGGAGAAGGAGGAGAGGGAGAGGGAGAGGGAGAGAGGGAGAGAGGGAGAGAGGGAGAGAGGGAGAGAGGGAGAGAGCAGGGATCGCCGTGGTAACGGTGAATAATACCATGGCCAGAGGTCTGAGACACATCACCTTCAGATGATTATATTATCCAGAATCCCACTGTACCTATTCACTGCGCCATAGCCTGACACCATGACGGCAGCGTCACCTTAACAGCATTAATACAACAATACATTGAATTACAGAGAAAACAGCATGCTAACTAGACATCTAACAAATGGTGCAGGGGTAACTGAGGGAGCAGGAGCAAGATCACACATGGCCCAAACTAAATCATTACTAAACACAACATCTGATGTCTAAAACACATAGGAAATACCATTGGTGATTCATCTCAGTTAGGCAGCTATCAGTCTCTATACATGTGGCACATCTGGTGTACTCAGCTGCAGTGTGTGTGTGGGTGTGGGTAAGGGGTTAAACGTGTCACTACTACTCTGTCCCGGTCAGAGAATCACATGGGACAAGTTCATTACAGAGACAGCTATCCTGTTCGTTCCACCACATCCATCACCCTTTGTTCCATCTCAAAGATTCACAGGTTGCCTCCCAAATACGCACACTATGCCATATATAGTGCACTGCTTTTCACCAGAGGCCCATTCCCTATATAGTGGGCTATAGTCATAGCAGTGCACTATAAAGGGAATAGGGAGTCATTTGGGAGGCGGCCTTCAAACCTTCTGGATCCTTCCTTCCAGGAGACAAGCTCGGCCCTGCCCACCTCTCTGTTCCATTTGATAAAGGTTCCGCCGTTGCCATGGAGCCCACCTGGCTGTGACCTTGCGGCTGAGCTGAGTTCATTAGTCAAAAAGCACCGACACGGACGATTCGCTTGCTCAGCCTGGCCCAGGGAGCCAATAGGGACACAAAGTCCCTCCTCGGCCCAACGAGGATGCTGCTGCCTGCATGGAGACATGATGGTGTTATTACTGTTGAATCATACACACACTATCACACATGCAAACAAACACATACACGCACACATACACAAGCAGGCAAGCACTCACGCAAGCAAACACACACATACACACACACACACACACCAACACTGTGGCCAGGTTCACTATCAGTGTGTCCCTGAGAATAGCTGGAGACAAATTATTCTGCTGTTGGGAGATTTGTTTTAAAAAGTCAAGCTTCCCGTTTTCCTGTGTTATCACTATCCTTGCTGCACTGATCTCTCTCCACTAGCTCGGCTATCTCAGCTTGACATTAGAATTCAGCACACACTTGACGGTTCTCTTTTCTCCTTCCAGAAAATAGAATTTCTGTCAATTTGATTTGCTCCCCTTTTGTTTTAGCATTATCTATAATACGTGTTCTGCAGCTCTCTCCGTTCAAACATACCGTCTACAATTTCATAAAGGAAGTGGAAAATGCTCATTCTAGATTCGTTACCAAAGCCATACCTCATATCTTTACAAAAAAAGACTCCACATGTTAATTTTCCTGTTCACCTTTAAAAATATTAAAATGAATGAATTGGGTCCCGGCCGCAATTCACCGGAAAATGTATTCTGAACAAGATGACAAATGTGCTGAGAGGACGGAGGAGAGGGGGAGGAGAGGGAGAAGGAGGGGGAGAAGGAAAGGAAGGAGAGGGAGGAGGAGAGGACGGAGGAGAGGGAGGAGGAGAGGAAGGAGGAGAGGGAGGAGGAGAGGAGGAGGAAAGGAAGAAAGAGAGGGAGGAGGGGACTTCCACTTCTTCAGTGGCAGAGAAAGGCTGTTACCTCCGCCCTCTGGTTGTGAATAGGCCTGTTTTCCTCTCCTCCTTTACAGAAGAGAGATGGTTCACTCACTAAGCATTATAAACTTATTTCAGCATAACTCAGAGCACAGAGAGTCTCCTCCCTATCTCTGTGTCTAGAAGGTCTTGATGTTGTTGTTGTTGTCTTAGAGCATTACTTTGATGGCTAAATTGTTTGCTGGAGTTTTTGAGGTATACTGTAGGCTATGTGTGCCTTGGCCCAGGTCCAGTGCAGTGTGTGTGGCTCGGGTGGAGGAGAGAGAGTGTAGAGTGGGGGCATTGTACGATCTAAAAGTAATCTGACCTGAACAACCCATTCCCCAGCATTAAAGATCTCCTATTGATCCCACTATGGCCCACATACTTTATGGACAGACTGCTACTGAGAGGAGACAGTAGGAAATGCATGCCTTAATTAATATTTTTCACAAAAAGGAAAGAGGGGGGAGGAGAGATCGGGAGGGGTAAAAGAAGAGGGAGAGAGAGTGAAAAATAGATAGAGAGAGAAAGAGGAAGACAGAGAGAGAGCGAGAAAGAAAGAAAGACAGAGAGAAAGACAGAGAGAAATAAAAGAGGCCTATCATTGGCCTAACCCTTTACTTTAACAGTTAATGGGCTGGGCTGGCGAGACGTTCGTATCTCATCAGAGCCTGGGCTGATCTCTTAAACGGACCAGGATTAGAGCACAATGCAGGGGTCAGGGGGCATCGCGTTAGAGAAATGAGAGAGAATCACGCTAAGTTGGGAAAACGCCAACCAACCCCTTCCTCCACGCGCCTGCCGGAGATAATATCGTGCATGCACTCGTCTGAGCACTGGAAAATCAATACGCCACAGACAAGTTCAAAAGAAAAGCTACTCATTAAAAAATGAAAGAGGAGAGGAGAGAGAGAGCAGTACTTAGTGCGCTGCTTGGAGAATTGGTCCAATGTGAGTGAGTTAAACAGAAGGGATTGTTATCATTGTTAAGCAAATAGGAGAGGAGAGGAGAGGAGAGGAGAGGAGAGGAGAGGAGAGGAGAGGAGAGGAGAGGAGAGGAGAGGAGAGGAGAGGAGAGGAGAGGAGAGGAGAGATGGAAAAAGTGAGATATAATAAGATTGACTCTCTCTGCTCTATTAACAAACTGTATCCTCTCCTAAGATAGATGAGAAACAGAGAGAGAGAGCAGAGTAGTATCCCCCTCACATCAGCCCAATGCTCACCTCAACAGATGGGGAATTAACTGTTGATGTAGAAAATAGCATTTAGATGTGTGTGAAACAAGAGAGAGAGGTTGTGTGTGTGTGCTTGTGTGTGCTTGTGTGTGTCATTTTTAGGTTGTCCTCTACTGTATGATTGTCCTGTCTGGGATCTTGGGTGGTGTTGAAGCATGTGTGTGTGTAACGTGTGTGTGTGTGTGTCTCTGTGTGTACGGCTCTGTACTACTCAGATGTGTTCCTGTGTGTGACTATGGGGTATGAGTCACGGTTAGTATTGAGTCTTTGTTAACTGTGTTAGAACCGAGGCAAGCTATTCCTTTACAGAACATTGTCTCTGGATATTGTCCAGAAACCATACCTGTAAACGTTCTGAGTGAACCTGAAATGTGGTTTTCTGAATCTGGAATTCATTGAATTTGGGTCATAGTCTGAGCTATGGCACCATTCTCCCCAGTTACAGGGTACAACATCTGTACAGGTTTCTTGTGGTGATCTTGTGACTCTCTGTCACGCCCTGACTCAGGGAATGCTTATATGTTGAGTCAGGGTGTGTATATTCCTTGTTGTGCTTTTTCTATGTGGCTTGTCTAGTATGTATAGTTCTATGTTGGCCGGTGTGGTTCCCAATCAGAGACAACGAGCGACAGCTGCCTCTGATTGGGACCATACTTAGGCAGCCTATTGGCACTGTCTAGTTGTGGGATCTTGTTCCGGGTAAGGTTTGTTGTGTGTTAAACCTTAGGACTTCACGTTTCGTTCGTTTGTTTATTGTTTTGTTGTGTATTTATTCAGTTTTAATAAACATGTACGCATATCACGCTGCGCCTTGGTCTGACCCGTCCTTCAACGAGCGTGACACTCTCATTCTTTACTGGGCACTAAAGGGCCGAACAGGGTTGGGGCGAATACCATTTCAATTCAGTCAATTCAGGAAGTAAATTCCAATTCCAATTAATGATACATATCTATGTGACTTCCGTCACAAGGACACATTCATACTGTATGTCTTATGACATGGGTCACAGGCTTGTAGGGGCTTGTATAGTGTGGAGGAGTTTTCCAGGCAGGAGTGATGTGACCAGTACTACACTGTAGAATAGATCCATAGATACTGGGTTGTAAGCTACTTTCCCTGAGTCCCTCTCTTGCTCTCAAAGACCTTGATCTCTCTCTCTCTCTCTCAATGTCGTCTATCTACATCAGGGGAATCATTGACATTTCCAGCTGTGTGAGTGGTTCACAATAGCTCCGGTGCTGAGGAGAGGCTGACATTTGTGGGTCTGGGAGTGCTTGACAATGGCTATGATGCACTGACATTTGGGAAAGTGTCCAGCAGAGTACTCAACGCTGTTCTATCTTTCTATCAACCTGTCACGATCGTCTAAAACAGGAGACCAAGGCGCAGCGTTGCGAGTGAACATGATGACTTTAATTAGAAAAGCACGTCAATACAAAACAAAAGACGAAAGTGAAGTCCTACCGTGACAAAGACTGAACTTGGAACAAAAACCCACAAAACCAAGGAGAAACCACACAGTATAAATATGGCTCCCAATCAGAGATAACGAGCCGACAGCTGACACTCGTTACCTCCGATTGGGAGTCATATGACTAATCAAGCACAATCACCAAACATAGAAATCAACAACCTAGACACCCCAACATAGAAATACACCCAAACAAATGAAAATGAACAACCCTGGCTCAAATATCAAAGTCCATGGAGCCAGAGTGTCACACAACCAAAAAAAAGAAAAGAGATGGAACACTACATCATTTTCCATGTTAACATTATATTAATCTAACATCAACCATTTATCATGGTATATTTAAGAAAGACAAAGAAAAGAAGGAGAGAGAGAGAGAGATAATTAGAGGGAGATAATGTGGAGGGAAGAGGGCTTAGGTAGATAGATACAGTAGAAAATGAGAGAAATAGAGTGAGGGAGACAGAAAAAGATTTGAATAAAGGATAGACCTGGTACCATCAATTCCACTGTTCTGTTATAAGTCTCTGGTGGCTTTCAGTCAGTCAGTGCTACATCTTCAATTCTGCACCTCAGACAGACAGACAGACAGGCAGGCAGACAGACTGGCAGACAGACAGGCAGACAGACAGGCACACAGGCACACAGACAGACAGGCAGGCACACAGACAGACAGACAGACAGACAGACAGATAAACAGACAGACAGACAGACAGGCAGACAGACAGACAGGCACACAGGCAGACAGACAGGCAGGCAGGCACACAGGCAGACATATCCCCATAGTACACACAGTACACAACTGTTCTGCTGTTGATCTTGTTCAAGACAAAAAGGAACAAATTGTTCCGAACACAGAGATCAGAGAAAATAACAGATAAATAGCAAAGGATTTCAGATTTTTAGGGCACAGTCGTTGTACAGGCATTTAAAAATTACAGCAGTCCCTCTCCTGGTGATAGTATTGTTTCCTCTTCCTCTGTAAGGATATATTTCTTAGATTCATTGTTTTAGAACAAGATCTACATTTATGCCTGAAAATAATAAAAATGTTTCCTTTGCAGTGTAACTACCTCAGGTGTGTGAGACAGTTCAGTTCCACAGGCCTCCCTGCCTCCCTCCCTCCCTCCCTCCCTCCCTCCCTCCCTCCCTCCCTCCCTCTCTGTTACACCCCAGCTGTGATAAAGATGGAACATGCTCTGGGAGCGCGTCATGCTACACTTCTCGTTCTGCTGCACTGCTATTCTGACACTGATGGCCATCAAACTGTCAACGTCGGAGGGAGACGGAAAGGACGTGGATGTGTGTGTGTGTGTAGTGGTCTACCTTATTTTTCCCCATAAATAATTTTCACTCCACCAAAATGAGCAATGAACTGAAGCTGGATTTCCTATTAATTTCCCCTCTGTGTTTTTTCTCTGAGAGGATATTGAGATAGATGATGTTTCACCTTTACTCTGGTTGGCCTGTCATGACCAGTCTGAGAGGAGAGAGGCGTTAGGCGTTTCCTGGTTTTCGGTCACAGCCCTGAGTGTGTGTGAGGATTAGACAGGCTCTTTATTCAAGTCACTGAGAGGGATTAGGCTGAAAAACACATGGGCACAGCAACTCACTCACTGGAAGACCTTCACGTTTAACGTTCTCCTGTTGGTAAACCAGTAATGTTAATCAGATCCAGGTGTTTCTCTGCCCTTTTACTTCTTCTACCATTTGACCTCAGCAGAAAGAGTTTGTTGGCAATTTGCCATGCAGTCCTTTACTGTTAGAAGCCTCTCCTGTGACACTGTGGGGTAGTTCTGCATATTTGCCAGAACCCTTTTTGTTATCATTCATGAGCACATATGCTAAGCTGTAAAAAGTCCAGTGTTGCAACTCGTGATAACATCAACGTGAGTCAGAAACCAAACACACACTCACACACACACACACACACACATATGTTAATTCCCCCTGTCTCTGTCACTGTATCTTTGAACTATGTGTGTTGTGCAGAGCTTTAAAGCCTGTAGTCTTGTTGAGTCCCTCAGCTCAACGTGTGGAGGGCCCCACAGCCCAGAAGCAGCAAGCGTTGGGCGGCTATAGTCACTATTTTAGCAAACCAAACATTATTAATGCTACCAATTGACTGGATTACTGAGCGCATTCATCAAAGATAGCCTCTCCGGCTCGCCGCTCCTCTCCGCAGCCCGACAGGCACACACACGCTTGCCAAGATAGCAGCAAGTGTAGCAATTGATTTCAGACCGGCAGAAGGCAGAATCAGAGTATTAAAAAAAGAAAACAGACTACTTTTAAATGGAGTGTGTTTTTATTTCTCACGAGTTCAACCAAACAAAAGGAAATTAAATGTTGCTTAAAATTAATGTACTGATGGTGATGCATTCATTTTATCCTCAACTGGACAAAGCTGAGCTTTTATAGGTAAAACTGATTTAAAAAACAAGCTTTGGTACAGAAGAGTATCAAAACTCTGAAATTATATGGCACCCTATCCCCCATCTAGTATACTACTTTTGATCAGAGCCCTATGGAAATAGGGTGTTGGTATAGGGATTAGTGTGCTAATTCAGACTCACTTATTGAGGGTGATTGAGGCTTAGTCGATTCTAAGCCTTCAGTGAGACTCAGGTAATCAGGTCTAGACTTATTTCTTATTACAATGCTAATGCACTTATTCTTATAGCAACTTTTTGGTTGTGTCGGTTTAACATTCTGGTCACCCTAAACTTGCATGATAAGCACTATCTATCTTCTCCCTGTACACAGCCTGTGCCTTTGTCATAATTGTATTTGGCTGCAGGCACACTCAGCGGGGTCTCAGAAAACCGGCAACATCCAGTTTTCAGGGCTACAGTATCTTCAACCTAGCTTCCTTTTCCCCTGAAAACCGGATGTGGGGACCACGCTCAGGTGTTTATTTTACGCCTGCTACATTAGGTTAGGCTGCAGGAGATGGCTGGCTTTGACAGAGCCCGTTGATTGTAAACTGAACAAAAATATAAACGCAACATGTGTTGGTCCCATGTTTCATGAACTGAAATAAAAGAGCCCCGAATTTTTCCATGCGTACAAAAAGCTGATTTCTCTCAAATTGTGTGCACAAATTTGTTTATATACCTGTTAATGAGCATTTCTCCTTTGCCAAGATAATGCATCCACCTGACAGGTGTGGCATATCAAGAAGCTGTTTAAACTGCATGATCATTACACAAGTGGACCTTGTACTTGGGACAAAAAAAGGCCACAATAAATTGTGCGGTTTTGTCACACAACACAATGCCACAGATGTCTTAAGTTTTGAGGGAGCGTGCAATTGGCATGCTGACTACAGGAATGTCCACCAGAGTTGTTGCCAGAGAATTGAATGTTCATTTCTCTACCATTAGCCATCTTCAGCGTCGTTTTAGAGGTAGTATGTCCAACCGGCCTGACAACCGCAGACCACGAAAATGGCGTCGTGTGGGCGAGCGGTTTGCTGATGTCAACGAGTGTCCCATGGTGGCGGTGGGGTTATGGTATGGGCAGGCATAAACTACAGACAACGAACAAAATTCCATATTTTCTATAGCAATTTGAATGCACAGATATACCGGGATGAGATCCCATTGTTGTGTCATTCATCCTCTGCCATCACCTCATGTTTCAGCATGATAATGCACAGCCCCATGTCGCAAGGATCTATACACAATTCCTGGAAGCTGAAAATGTCCCAGTTCTTCCATGGCCTGTATACTCACCAGACATTTAAAAATATATATATTTTACCTTTATTTAACTAGGCAAGTCAGTTAAGAACAAATTCTTATTTACAATGACGGTCTACTACCGGCCAAACCCGGACGACGCTGGGCCAATTGTGCGCCGCCCTATGGGACTCCCAATCACAACCGGTTGTGATACAGCCTGGAATCGAACCAGGGGGTCTGTAGTGACACCTCAAGCACTGAGATGCAGTAACTTAGACCACTGCGCCACTCAGGAGCATGTTTGGGATGCTCTGGATCGACATGTTCGACAGTTTGTTCTAGTTCCCGCCAATATCCAGCAACTTCAAACAGTGATTGAAGAGGAGGGGGACAACATTCAACAGGCCACAATCAACAGCCTGATCAACTCTATGAAGAAGATGTGTCGCACTGCATGAGGCAAATAGTGGTCACACCAGATTACTGGTTTTCTGATCTACCTTTTTTTTAAGGTATCTGTGACCAACAGATGCATATCTGTATTCCCAATCATGTGAAATCCATAGATTAGGGTCTAATGAATTTATTTCAATTGACTAATTTCCTTATATGAACTGCAACTCTGTCAAATCTTTGAAATTGTTGCATGTTTATATTTTTGTTCAGTATACAGTATTTTGACATTCCAAAGTAGTATCAGTTTGGCCCAAGGTTAAGACTGACTTACTCTACAGGAGTTGATGCATCTCTTCTAAAGGAAACATAAAAGGTGCAGACCAGAGGAAGCTGGTGGGAGGAGCTATAGGAGGACAGGCTCATTGTAATGGCTGGAATGGAATTAATAGAACAGAGTCAAAAGTGGTTTCCACGTTTGATGTGTTTGATACCATTCAATTTAATCCATTCCAGCCATTACAATGAACCTGTCTACCTATAGCTCCTCCTAACAGCCTCCAGACTCCTCTGGTGCAGACTCATTGTGAAGCAGGAATTATATTACCAATATTTGGTTAGAGGCAACTCAATGACAATATTGATCAGCTTTTGGAGAACTCAGTGGTTTCCTATCAAAGCTGATTGATCAGCTAAGAAATATGAATTTCACTATCATTCATCTCTATTTGGTTTTCATATTGCAGCAAGAGAATGATGATTTCTCCTTTGTCCACATGTCTGTCAGTATGCTGCCTTATGATGTGGCCGAACATACTTACTGAGATTTAAATTAGGCTATACACTCCCTTCTTGGCACAGAAAGATGTGGATAGTGTGATAACATTGATCGTGGCGCTGGTAGATTAATAATTCAGGGATGCTGAAGACCCCATTGATCATTAATTAGGGGTGTTAATAGTGATGGGTTTTGATGGATGTATGGGCTGAGGAAGACCCAGTAGTCTGATCACAGAACACATGTCACCAGCTGAGAGGGACAGGGCATTCTCCAGTGCCCACACTGATCCATTCTCCAGTGTCTAGACCAGGGGCTGTATGTATCAAGAGTCTCAGAGCAGGAGTGTTTATCTAGGATCAGGTCCCCCCTATCCATGTAATCTTATTTATTGTGATCTAGCCTAAACTGCCTAAACTGATCTTGAATAAGCACTCTTAGATGCTTGGTACATACGCCCCCTTGGCTTCAGAGTTACCATGGGTAGGTCTACAATAACATGGTGCCAACAGCAGCAGGATACAGCCTTCAGTTGTGGCCACTCAAATCACGGTACATGTTTTTTTGTGACAAACTATAGCTTGAGGTTTTGGTTTGTGATCTGTTCTGGGACAGAGCTCAAGAAGATCTGTTTGGCTAGGTTGGGCCACACGGCTCTGTAAACTCTCTGTGATTGGTCGGAGTAGCCTAGTTGTGTTGACTGCAGCACTGTGGTTAGTTTGTGTCTGTTAATGTGATTTCCCCAGATTGATGAAGTGTTGATGTAATTCTCTCCTGACTGATTGCTGTTTTGGGACCTGTGCTGAACCGGTCTTTATAGCGTATGGAGGGGATATCCCTCTTGGTTCAATACGCACACACACACACACACACACAGCCAATACACCAGCCTCAGATAATCTCCCATACCCCCTCTACCTTCCACCATATGCTCGTGTCCATGTCGCCAACGGTGTCTCAAAGCCCATGACCCTTTGTGACCTCTGACTTGAGAGTTTTGGGGATCAATATTATGGTGATTTTGCTCCTATTTCTTCTACATCAGGTATTATGAAAGCTATCACCTCTGTAATGGATATCAGATCTCTGCCTGCTGTAAGCTCTGTGGATCTGTGGCTTATAGTGTCAAAGCAAAGAACCTTACAAGCCACCAGTCAGCAGGGGGACTAGCTACTCCCTGGGTGGACCTCAATATATCACTGTTATTATCTGGATGTGAAAATGTTAGCCCCACCTGTTCTCCTGTCTACCCCTTCACTGCTGACCACACCCTCTTACATTCACCTCCACAATCTCATTTAGACTAGCTTCCTCATTGTCATATTCACACTACACACACACCTGTACCTATCCATACACTCATTCTCCCTTGTAACCATATTATACCATTCATATTCAACTTCATAGTGTTAACCTTTCACCCACCTATACCATACCTATACCACTTAATTCAATTCATCAGTATGTATGGTTCTCATACATTGACCTTCAGTTCAATCTGCTTTCTACATTGCTCATATTTTTCATGTCAATGCATACTTATCGTAACCTATAGTACAAAGGAGTTACACATTACACATATTCATATTCATCCACCTACTCCCTCCGTCATGTCTTCGCATTAATCTGTCCAGTCTGATTCATCTTCTTCTTTCACATTCACATGGTCGGTCAGTCGTTTAGTCGTTCACTCGCTTCTCTTCTCTCCTCTTTCTTTCATTTGAGCCACAGAGACATTCTCTTCTCAGCAAGACACGGTGCTTCTGTCATGTGAACGGACCGATTCCGAACGCTCAGGCTTCCAATTATAGTACATCCCGATTAACTGATGCTTATTAATTCCCTCCAACTCATTATGGCATGCAAAATAGAGCTCTCCCACGAGAAGAATACTAATGAGAGAGAGGAGAGAAACCTTTTCTGAGTTGTGTCTTGTTGCTGCTTCTGCAAGTGGCCCGGTCCTCTGTTTAGTTACTGCTTTTGGAGTTCTACAGTAGGAGTAAATAAACCATAGCATTTACTGACAGCTTCCTCTGACAGACAGACAGACAGACTGTGAGCCAACGGGGCAGGCCAAGGGGCTAACCCAAACAAAACACTTCAATCTCCTGCCGTTGTGCTCCAGCGCTCCCCAAGGGCTTGATTGATTGATCCGCCGGCCAATCAGGGCACATTGATCTAAGAGTTCCACCCCCTCCCCTCCCAAGCCTCTCCGGCAGCCATTCATCTGCTGGCTGTCAGATGAATTCACCGGAGGGCCGTTGGCTATACAGCTGGCACTTTTAAACATACTTTCCACTCCAGACTTTCTGAAGAGAGTGCATCACTCTACAGTACATAACAGGAGTTTCTCTTACAGTAGTACATCCCCCTGGATCAGATTCCTGTTGGAAACTGTCCAAGCCTTAAAGTGTCTGAAAGCTTTTGCTTCAATCATGTGTCAGTGTTAAAAGTACCCCCATAGCCTGAGTAAAAAATTACCCCCAGCTGATGTGATGTGCAAATTATCAGCCTCATTTTCATTGTATCGATGGACTTGATGGAATTACTGTATATTTTCAATATATTTTCTATATCTTGTGAATTGTATTTGACTAACCTTTCTATTTAAATTAGGAGATTGTTGAATTATGAGTACAAGACAGAACAGCATAATCACACACAAGTATGTATGCAACTAGAAATGAGTCAAGAACAATCCTCTCTCAACATTAAATCTGATTTTATTAACCACTTCGTTCAATTACTGTACTAACCAACTGTCTGTTGTCTATCTGTTTGTTTTCAGGAGGAATATTCGAGTCCATTGAGTCGGGGCCGTCAGGTGCTGAGGAACTAGCCTTTAAATTTGCTTTAAACACAATCAACAGGAACAGAACCCTACTGCCAAACACAACGCTAACATATGACATCCAACGGATAAACATCTACGACAGCTTCGAAGCCTCCAGAAAAGGTCAAGTATTATGAATACAATTCAGAAAGCTACATTCACACCCACATGCTGTAGATTCATCACTGGTGCTGGTCCCCTGAACAATATTCATAGAACAAGTGGTCACATTTAAAAATATTGATCTGACGTTTGCTTGCTATTTGTGTGACTCTCCTATCCTGTTTAGCATTGTTAGTGTGTTCCCACCCACCCAGTGAAAGTGGGCTCATGCGTAGTTCATTGGTTGGATTGGGACAATTATAATCAGGCATAGAGAGAGGATGGTTGCATCCCAAATAGCACCCTATTCCCTTTAGGCTTTATAGTGCACTACTTTTGATCAGGGCCCATAGGGCTCTGCTGAAAAGTATTACCCTATATGAGAATAGGGTGCTATTTGGGATGCATCTGATGTCTGTGCAGTTGTAAACTGCAAACCGAGACAATTGATTGGCTTCTGCTAAGGACTCAGCAGTAATACTAATTCACAGAGCTGGTTATCTCCCTGGAGACAGGTTTATAAACTGCAATAATCTATCGTTTTACTGGGTTGCATTAGGCCTGACATTTCAAAGGCTGCATCTAAAATGGCACCCTTTTTCCGATAAAGTGCACTATTTTTGTCCAGGGCCCATAGGGCTGCCCCATAAGGGTCTGTTCAAAAGTAGAACACTATAGGGAAAACGGTGGTTTTTCATACGCATCCAAAGTGTCTTATCGATTACTGGCCATTATATCATTTTTCTGTGATTGAAGCGTTTTCTCCTTTTATCAAATTAAGTAATTTGAATGCACAATGTTGTTGTTACAAACTGTTGCCAACCTTTTCATATATTATGGAGGCATACAGTGTATAGATCTTGCTCATACATTTTACACTGTCACTGGCTTCCTTTCAAATATGCTTCATGATGGTCATTCAAAATCATACGAACGGACAGCTTGCCATAGTGGAGTGGGAAATCAATTACTTATCCTCCAGTAACTAACATTAGCATGTCATATAATACTGAATAAACCACAGAATAAAGGATGTAACTGAACGTTGTCTCCTCAGCCTGCGACCAACTATCTCTGGGGGTGGCGGCCATCTTTGGCCCCTCCCACAGCTCGTCGGCTAATGCGGTCCAGTCCATCTGTAACGCGCTTGGCGTGCCCCACATCCAGACCAAATGGAAGCACCAGGTGTCTGACAACAGGGACTCCTTCTACGTCAGCCTCTACCCAGACTTCTCCTCTCTCAGCCGGGCCATTCTGGACCTGGTTCACTTCTTCAAGTGGAAGACGGTCACCGTTGTCTATGATGACAGCACAGGTAAGACCCTGGCCACTTACCTCACATCTTCATGGTCAATGACGACAACACAGCAAGGTCACTTCCTGTCTGTCCACCCACTGTACTTCACAGCATAGAAATATAATGAATAGAACAGGCTTGGAACCACCTCATTGTAGTTCTCTGACTCATACCTTCACATTCACAGTGGTCTATGACCACAGAACAGGTTCAGTCACAGTGGTCTATGACCACAGAACAGGTTCAGTCACAGTGGTCTATGACCACAGAACAGGTTCAGTCACTGATCACTTATTGTACTGTACCTCACACCTTCCATCACCCCTACTTTTTCTCACAGTGATTCAAACAGCTTAGAGAGTTAGACAGAGCATGGTTCTGGCCTGGCATCATAAGGGTTGTGGGTTCCATACCCGGATGGGACACATATACTAAATATATGTCCATCATTGTTGACAGTTCTGTAAGTCCCTTTGGATAAAGGAATCTGCTAAATGATCATATCAAAAGACCCAAAAGGCTTGTCCACCTTCAACGAGGGTAGGTGTGAGGTAAGTCTAAAATATAGACTATGATAATAGTCCTGTACAGTAGAGTAGCCCTGTAGCCCTACCCCCCCATTCGTCCCCAGATGGCCAGTGTTCCAGTGTTAAAACAGCAGGCAGCAAACGTCTCAGCGGGCAGGGTACATGTGCCATATGCCAGGGGTCGAGGAAGGAGCCAGCCTCAGGACAAGATGAGTGTGTGTGTGTGTGTGTGTGTGTGTGTCCAGGCTCAACACATGCTTTCAGAAACACACTGGGGCTCCATTGGCCAGTATTTTATCACTTAACCCATTTTGCTTTCGATTTAATTCAGTTGAAATCTATTTCCCAAAAAACTACAACAGAAAACCAGAGAAGAATGTCCAAAACAACTACGTTTTTTGGACAAATTAAAGGTTACAGCCTTCAATATGTTCATCCTGTAGCTAATAATTCATATTTTAGATATTGAGAAAGGCATTGCATTGAAATGAAGGTTATGTACAGTAGGCTTTTCAATAAACCAATATGTGTGTGTGTGTGTGTGTGTGTGTGTGTGTGTGTGTGTGTGTGTGTGTGTGTGTGTGTGTGTGTGTGTGTGTGTGTGTGTGTGTGTGTGTGTGTGTGTGTGTGTGTGTGTGTGTGTGTGTGTGTGTGTGTGGTGTGTGTGTGTTAGGGTTGAATGGCGGGAACCGAGATTTACTGGGATTTACCGCCCAAAACCACTCCCTTTTCCCTTGTTAAATAACTGCGAGAAACCTGTAAATTATATTAAATTATTTATATGAACAGCATGGCGTAAAATGGAACTGTTAAATTATGTGCGATGTCTAAATCTGGCTTCTCTGCTGCCTCTGCATGATGAATCAATGCTCAGGGTGGGGACAGACAGCCCATCTCAGTATGGAGATCAGTTCACAATGCATGTAGACCTATCATCTCGATATGGTAACTTATTTTCTTGTGACAGGTACTGTAGGCCTACATTTGCTGGAGCATAGTCTATGCTACAGTAATATGTAGACCGAATGGGTCACCTTGTTTTTTAATTGTAAAGATATTTGTCTTTATTGCAGCTGCAGAGTTTTAAAATAGCCTATCACTCGAATACTGTTGCTTTAAATCAGTGCATGCGCGAGTACTCTCGCAGTCTTTCTCTCTCTCCATCAACTCCATTCAAATTGCATCCAAAATAGATAATCCTGTTCTAGATTGATATATAGCCCTATATATAGATGCCCTAGCCTGTCTCTTTCAGGTAATACATTAAATACAGTATTAGCCTTATATTTAGCTCATTAATGATGGGTTCTGCGTAATAAGCTTCTAACTTATAGCCTTTTCTTTTGCGCATGCGCGATGGCGGTAGGCTATAGCAATTATTTAATCAGACCCATAACCATTCAATCTTCGTGAAGAGAAGTGAAAGCCTTTTGCAAAATATTTTTTATTGTGAAACAAACAAGAAATAAGAAAAAAAAACACATTTTGCAGCAATTTCAGCTGCAAGTCTCTTGGGGTATGTCTCTATAAGCTTGGCACATCTAGCCACTGGGATTTTTGCCCGTTCTTCAAGGCAAAACTGCTCCAGCTCCTTCAAGTTGGATGGGTTCCGCTAGTGTACAGCAATCTTCAAGTCATACCACAGATTCTCAATTGGATTGAGGTCTGGGCTTTGACTAAGCCATTCCAAGACATTTAAATGTTTCCCCTTAAACCACTCAAGTGTTGCTTTAGCAGTATGCTTAGGGTTATTGTTCTGCTGGAAGGTGAACCTCCGTCCCAGTCTCAAATCTCTGGAAGACTGAAACAGGTTTCCCTCAAGAATTCCCTGTATTTAGCACCATCCATCATTCCTTCAATTCTGACCAGTTTCCCAGTCCCTGCCGATGAAAAACATCCCCACAGCATGATGCTGCCACCACCATGCTTCACTGTGGGGATGGTGTCCTTGGGGTGATGAGAGGTGTTGGGTTTGCGCCAGACATAGCGTTTTCCTTTTGGCGAACACCAAACACTTATTTTTTTCTTTAAGCAATGGCTTTTTTCTGGACACTCCTCCCTAAAGCCCAGCTCTGTGGAGTGTATGGCTTAAAGTGGTTCTATGGACAGATACTCCAATCTCCGCTGTGGAGCTTTGCAGCTCCTTCAGGGTTATCTTTGGTCTCTTAGTTGCCTCTCTGATGAATGCCCTCCTTGCCTGGTCCATGAGTATTGGTGGGTGGCCCTCTCTTGGCAGGTTTGTTGTGGTGCCATATTCTTTCAATTTTTTAATAATGGATTTAATGGTGCTCTGTGGGATGTTCAAAGTTTCGGATATTTTTTTATAACCCAACCCAATCCTGTACTTCTCCACAACTTTGTCCCTGACCTGTTTGGAGAGCTCCTTGGTCTTCATGGTGCCGCTTTCTTGGTGGTGCCCCTTGCTTAGTGGTGTTGCAGACTCTAGGGCCTTTCAGAACAGGTGTATATATACTGAGATCATGTGACAGATCATGTGACACTTAGATTGCATACAGGTGGACTTTAATTAACTAATTATGTGACTTCTGAAGGTAATTGTTTGCACCAGATCTTATTTAGGGGATTCATAGGAAAGGGGGTGAATACATATGCATGCACCACTTTTCCGTTATTTATTTCTTTAGAATCTTTTTAACTAAGTAATTTTTTTAATATTCACTTCACCAATTTGGACTATTTTGTGTATGTCCATTACATGAAATCCAAATAAAAATCAATTTAAATTACAGGTTGTAATGCAACAAAATAGGAAAAAGGCACCGTAATACACTGTAATACAATACAGTACAGTAATACAGTTCACACTCAAAAAGATTAGCCTACTGGAGCTAGTGTCGGTTATTTACCCAAGAGAGCATATAGCTAGTTACATCTATGGGGTTTTATGTTTTTCTGTTGTGCGTAATGTGCTGTAGCCTATATCATATATGTATTGGATAATGGCACAATCATTTGGGCTTTTTTGAGCTTGGGCTCATTAAATGTCGTTAATGTATGGCTCATAAAATGTATTTAATATATGGCTCATCAGGCTCAGGTAGCATCGGGTTAGAATTTTCATACTGATCAAAGCTCCAATCAAATCCAGACATATTTATATGCTTTATAATGCTTTTGAATGACACTTCCGGGTTACCCGGGAGAAAAGTGATTTATTCTCGGAATGTAACATTTGTAAAATCGGGGAAAATATTCAACCCTAGTGTATGTGTGTGTGTGTTTGTAGGCTCGGCCCCGATTTGTGCTCTCTGTCACCTGGAGCTGCATGGCAAATGGTCCAGGAACACAAAGAAAGCACAAAGGACAATGCCAAAGGACTAGTCAGCCCTTCCCCCTCTGAGGGGCCAAAATGTATCTCTCTGTTACAGTATCCAGAGGACTGACTATTGAATGTGTGATAGAATAATACTATGTTATCCATGTCTGGTATCTATCTGAAACTTGTCCCCTAAAGAAGACTCTGAAGCTATATGCATGTGGTAACTTGTATCTCTTTACAGGGTGAACTCTAAATTATTCTATGCAAAGGATTTATGGTCCTCTCAGGAATTCTGTTTCTATTTACATTGTTTCATCCCCCACACAAGCCATTAAATACTGTGACACCCTGTGGAGATTGGGTCTTGGTGGTCAGCTTGCACTGTAAACTTAGTATCGTTTGATTGGTCAATGGTGGTTGGTTTTGAGTTGAAAGAGTTACACCTTCAGATGTTATCAATGGAATGAAATGCCTTTGTTCTCTCTCTTATCCTGTATCCATGGAGGAAGGTTGTATGATACATTCTCATATCCTAGGCTTCTATGCCTCTGTCCTAATGGACATCTCTTTGTTCATGCTTTGTCTTCTATGTTTACTTTAGGATCTATATGCCTAGAAATATGCTTTGTTAATGTCAGTATTGCCTTGTAACTTAAGCTTTATGCCTTTTATATGAATTCATTAATTGTACAATGTTAATTAAATATCTGCCTTTTATAACGTGTCCGCTGGGAGTCGGAAACCAAGTACAGGGAGTGAATTTAATAATAAAAGAACATGGAACAAAACAAGAAACACGAGTAGCGTACAGACATGAAACACACGAACAGAATCAATAACGCCTGGGGAAGGAACCAAATGGAGTGACATATATAGGGGAGGTAATCAGGAAGGTGATGGTCCAGGTGAGTCTCATAATACTGCGCAGGTGCACGTAACGATGGTGGCAGGTGTGCGTAATGAACAGTCAACTGGCGACCTCGAGAGCCGGAGAGGGGGAGCGGGAAAAGACGTGACACCTTTGATATAGACAAATCTCAGACCAATTCTTGCTAGTCAACGTCAACTCATTGCCTAATGCTTGCTTGTATATTTTACTTATCTTTATGGAGTCAGATAAATATGTTAATAGGCTAATTGCATAGTCTTATTACAAGTTGCATGTGAGGTACAGTACCAGTCAAAAGTTTGGACACACTTACTCATTCAAGAGTCTTTCTTTATTTTTTACTATTTTCTACATTGTAGAATAATAGTGAAGACATCAAAACTATGAAATAACACATATGGAATCATGTAGTAACCAAAAAAGTGTTAAACAAATCAAAATATTTGTTAAACAAATCAAAATATACAGCATTGCACACTTTCTTTTAGGGGGTAGATCAGCTTTAATATTGCAGATAGATGTAATTGTCTGCATCACTTCCAATCCCCCATATGTTATTTTTCTTCTCGCAAATATATATATATATATATATATATATATATATATATACATACATACATACACATACATATACATACACATACATATACCCATACATACATATAAATACATACATATATATATATATATATATATACATATCCTTTAAAAATATATATTTCCCTTTTTTACTTTCCAACACCACCAGCCCTTCCCTAGTTGGAGTAAACTACAACAATGCTTAGTCCTTATACATACTATATACATTTTATGGACACAGTCAAAAATGTGTTTGTTTTTACGCCTGGACTTCCTCTACCCTCAACCTCTCCGATAATTTTCATGATGTCCATCCGGTTTGCTTCTATATGCCATATCTTTCTAACTGTGCTCTTTCACAAAAGCTCTCAACCTATAACCTATATACTTATTATGGACACAGTATGTATTACATTAGTTATATTGTTGTTATTAGTCCCATCCTTCAACTCCATTCAACACCACCCATCTATCTCTTAACACCATCCATATTGGATTTCTATTTACCATATATTCTTAACTGTACTGTGATGTTTTACAAAAGTTCTGAACCCTTCCATTCTCAATATTTCTACAGATTGTGAATTGAAAATAAACATTTTTGCTAAAAGTATTATTATATTATTGATCGAATGACTATGACTTTTCAGATCATCCAGTAGTGCTATCTGCAGGGTTAGCTCCAGGTAAATATTGCAATCCTTTAGCCATTCCTGGACCTGTGTCCAAAAACAATCTACAAATGGACAGTACCAAAACAAATTATCTAATTATTCTGTCTATTCGCAGCAAAATCTGCAGAGCTGGGAAGATTGTATCTCCCATATAAATAACATTCTATTGGTAGCAAGAATTTTGTATAATAATTTAAATTGAATCCGGCGTTGTTTTGCGTATCAGTTCATAAACACTGTGCCATGGAATCGGTACGTCAAAAATTTTTTCCCAACTATTTTGCAATCTATATGGGACGGCTGTCAATCCTTTGGTCCTTAAATGAAACTGGTATACTTGTTTATTTATCACAATTATCTTTAACCAATTATGTTCTTTAATGCAGGGCCGACAGACAAGTTCCTTACCTTTTCCCCCTTCCACTTTCCTCTTCCATTTTTGCGGTAATGCTGCAATTATTTGGTTGTAATTTTGGGTAGAGCAGACATTTCCATATGTTTTTGTTAGCTGCATGTGCGACATAACTCCACCAGTCCTACCTATGATATCATTTACAAAGATTATACCTTTTTTTTTTTTTTTTTTTTTTTTTTAAAAAAGTTTTTAATCAATTACTATATTTGAGTTTAACCACAATATTTGTTGCATTATTTGTTCTGTCGTTTCTGGAGGATTAAATTGAAATTGCAACCAACTTTCTATGGCTTGTTTCAGAAATAGTGATATTTGGGAGATGATTTCCTTTTCAAATAACTGCAAATGAGTTGTTGTAATCTGAATAAAGGGAAAAAGGCCTTTCTTGAACATTGGGTGAGACAATCTTACTAATTTGCTTGAGAACCAGTTCGGATTTAAGTATAACTTTTGTATGACTGAAGCTTTTAGTGATAGGTCTAGCGCTTTAATAATTAATAATTTCTGTCCCCTGAATTCATATTCATTATATAAATATGCCCGTTTAATTTTGTCTGGCTTGCCGTTCCAAATAAAATATAATATTTTTTTCTCATATAATTTAAAAAACTGTTCGCTAGGCGTAGGCAAGACCATAACCAAATAGGTAAACTGGGATAATACTAAAGAGTTAATCAGGGTGACTTTTCCACAAATTGACAGGTATTTACCTTTCCATGATAGCAAGATCTTATCTATTTTTGCTAACTTTCTGTTAATATTTATTGGAGTGAGATCATTTATTTCATTTGGGATATGTATTCCGAGTATATCCACATCATCATCAGACCATTTTATTGGTAAACTACATGGTAATGTAAAAATTTTATTTTTTTGTGATCCAATTCGTAATAGAGTACATTTATCATAATTTGGTTGTAATCCAGAGAGGTTAGAAAATGTATCTAGACCCTCTATGAGGCTGTGGAGGGATTCAAGTTGTAGATTTAAAAGAAAACATGAATCATCAGCGTACAATGACACCTTTATTTTTAAGCCCTGGATTTCTAATCCCTTGATATTATTGTTGGATCTGATTTTAATAGCTAACATTTCGATGGCCATAATAAATATGCTGATAGTGGACAACCTTGTTTCACTCCTCTTGACAGTTTAAAACTTTCAGAGAAATAGCCATTATTTACTATTTTACACCTAGGGTTACTATACATGATTTTAACCCATTTTATAAGAGATTTTCCAAAATTGAAATGCTCCAGGCATTTATATATAAACCCCAGTCGTACTTTACCAAATGCCTTTTCAAAGTATGCTATGAATAGCAGGCCTGGTTTCCCAGATTTTTCATAGTGTTCTATTGTTTCCAGTAATTGCCTTATATTATCTCCAATGTATCGTCCATGTAAAAAACAAGTCTGATTAGAATGAATAATGTCCGACAATACCTTTTTAATTCTATGCCCTATACATTTTGCTAGAATTTTTGCATCACAACACTGAAGTGTAAGGGGCCTCCAATTTTTTAATGTACTGGATCTTTATATTTTCCACTTGTATCCTGTTTCAGTAATAATGAAATCAGACCTTCTTCTTGACTGTCTGGTAATCTACCATTTACATAGGAGTGGTTAAAACATGCTAATAACGGTCCTCTGAGTATATCAAAAAGGTTTGGTATACCTCGACTGGTATGCCATCGAACCCTGGTGTTTTCCCGAATTTAAAGTATTTAATTGCATCCAGAAGTTCCTCCTCTGTAATTTCACCTTCACATTAGTCTTTCTGTATGGCTATTAATTTAACATTATCAATAGAAAAAAAATCTCTACAATTAGCTTCAGTTAGAGGAGATGGAGGCGACTGAAATGAAAACATATGCTTAAAGTACTTTGCTTCCTCCTTCAAATTATCATTTGGTGAATCATGGGTCATTTGTAGTAAAAAAATAATTTGGTGCATTTTCCCCATATTCCATCCAGTTTGCTTTATTTTTTATAATATATTACACTTGATCTTTCTTGAATAAGTTTCTCAATTTGTTTTTGTTTTTCCTCTCATTTATTCTGAGCCTCTATGTTACAGTTTTTATTGCTATCTATCTGTTCTGTTAGACCTTCTACAGTGGGGGAAAAAAGTATTTAGTCAGCCACCAATTGTGCAAGTTCTCCCACTTAAAAAGATGAGAGGCCTGTAATTTTCATCATAGGTACACGTCAACTATGACAGACAAATTGAGGGGAAAAAATCCAGAAAATCACATTGTAGGATTTTTAATGAATTTATTTGCAAATTATGGTGGAAAATAAGTATTTGGTCACCTACAAACAAGCAAGATTTCTGGCTCTCACAGACCTGTTACTTCTTCTTTAAGAGGCTCCTCTGTCCTCCACTCGTTACCTGTATTAATGGCACCTGTTTGAACTTGTTATCAGTATAAAAGACACCTGTCCACAACCTCAAACAGTCACACTCCAAACTCCACTATGGCCAAGACCAAAAGCTGTCAAAGGACACCAGAAACAAAATTGTAGACCTGCACCAGGCTGGGAAGACTGAATCTGCAATAGGTAAGCAGCTTGGTTTGAAGAAATCAACTGTGGGAGCAATTATTAGGAAATGGAAGACATACAAGACCACTGATAATCTCCCTCGATCTGGGGCTCCAT
Organism: Coregonus clupeaformis; assembly: GCF_020615455.1. Taxonomy (NCBI): domain Eukaryota; kingdom Metazoa; phylum Chordata; class Actinopteri; order Salmoniformes; family Salmonidae; genus Coregonus; species Coregonus clupeaformis. The sequence goes on from NC_059206.1 coordinate 5,169,324, forward strand.
GCAAGATCTCATCCCGTGGGGTCAAAATGATCACAAGAACGGTGAGCAAAAATCCCAGAACCACACGGGGGGACCTAGTGAATGACCTGCAGAGAGCTGGGACCAAAGTAACAAAGCCTACCATCAGTAACACACTACGCCGCCAGGGACTCAAATCCTGCAGTGCAAGACGTGTCCCCCTGCTTAAGCCAGTACATGTCCAGGCCCGTCTGAAGTTTGCTAGAGTGCATTTGGATGATCCAGAAGAGGATTGGGAGAATGTCATATGGTCAGATGAAACCAAAATATAACTTTTTAGTAAAAACTCAACTTGTCGTGTTTGGAGGACAAAGAATGCTGAGTTGCATCCAAAGAACACCATACCTACTGTGAAGTATGGGGGTGGAAACATCATGCTTTGGGGCTGTTTTTCTGCAAAGGGACCAGGACGACTGATCCGTGTAAAGGAAAGAATGAATGGGGCCATGTATCATGAGATTTTGAGTGAAACCTCCTTCCATCAGCAAGGGCATTGAAGATGAAACGTGGCTGGGTCTTTCAGCATGACAATGATCCCAAACACACCGCCCGGGCAATGAAGGAGTGGCTTCGTAAGAAGCATTTCAAGGTCCTGGAGTGGCCTAGCCAGTCTCCAGATCTCAAACCCATAAAAAATCTTTGGAGGGAGTTGAAAGTCTGTGTTGCCCAGCGACAGCCCCAAAACATCACTGCTCTAGAGGAGATCTGCATGGAGGAATGGGCCAAAATACTAGCAACAGTGTGTGAAAACCTTGTGAAGACTTACAGAAAACGTTTGACCTGTGTCATTGGCAACAAAGGGTATATAACAAAGTATTGAGAAACTTTTGTTATGACCAAATACTTATTTTCCACCATAATTTGCAAATAAATTCATTAAAAATCCTACAATGTGATTTTCTGGATTTTTTTTTCTAATTTTGTCTGTCATAGTTGACGTGTACCTATGATGAAAATTACAGGCCTCTCTCATCTTTTTAAGTGGGAGAACTTGCACAATTGGTGGCTGACTAAATACTTTTTTCCCCCACTGTATTTCCTTTGTTAGTATGGACTCTTTTGACTTAAATTGCTTTTGTTTTCGAGTTTAGTATTGAATTGCATGGCCACTAAAGGCACATTTAAAAGTGTCCCATACAATAAGGGGATTTTGCTGTACCTATGTTATGTCAGAAGAAATCAGTTATGAATTCCTCTGTCCTAGTTAAAAACAAGTTATCATCCAATAGGCTTAGTTTAATTTCTAATATCCTCGCCCATGTGGAAATTCAGTAATAGTAATGTATATGCCAATTATATGATGGTCCGACCGCATTCTGTCCCCTATCAACACTTTTTAAACTTTTGGTGCCAACGAGAATGACATAAGAAAGAAGTTAAGTCTCTGGATAAGAGCGTCTGCTAAATGATGATGCAAATGTAAGACGACTGGCTTGATTGAGTCTCCACCATGTATATCTCACTAGATCAGGATATTTAAGCCTCCATATATCTACTAGTTCTAATGTATCCATGACATTCACGATTTCCTTAAGAGCATGAGGGTGATAGTTTGTAGTGTGATTTCCTTTACGGTCCATTGAGCTATTTAAAACAGTATTATAATCTCCCACCATAATATTAGAGTCTTGAATTGCTTGCAGGGTTGATAATTTATTATATATATTGTCAAAGAAGTGTGGATCACCATTATTTGGTCCATAAAGGTTAATGAGCCGTATCTGTTTATGGTCCAATAACATATTTCAAATAATCCATCTACTTTGCGGATCTGTTTGGACAATTTGCACATTCGGATCGAAATTACAGTTAATTAATATCATCACCCATTTTGAGTTTCTTTGCCCATTGGATAAGTATATTTGCCCCCCCCCCACATTCCTTTTTCCACGCAACTTAATCTAGAATTGTTGAATGAGTTTCCTGTAAACAATAGATATTATATTCCTTCTCTTTGAGCAAAGTAAATATTGTTCTTCTTTTGTTATTATCTGCTAAGCCATTACAATTATAACTGGCTATACTTATTTCACCACATACCATAATGAGACACAAGTTTCAAATCTATTTATCATTATATATGTTTGTAAATTTACCAATAAAAATACCATAGTGATTGAGTGTCCATATAGCTGTACCATGATGTTTGCATTGCTACTAAGTAACCCTCCAATTGTTCTCCACGATTCCCCCCCCCCGCTAAAGCCCCTCCCCATCCCAAATTGGGCCGTCATCCCAGTGATCGGCATACCACCCCCATCCCCCCGGAACCCTAGGCCCCCGAGAGGCCAGGACCCATCCATCGAAAACAGCACATGGTGCCAGCCACAAAACAGAAGCTGGTCAACCCGCCAAAAGCATTTCAAATGCTCACCTCAATATAAATATAGCTATTGGCATTCTCTCAACCAGCTTCATGAGGTAGTCACCTGAAATGCATTTCAATTAACAAGTGTGCCTTGTTTGAAGTTAATTTGTCGATTTTTTTTCCTTCCTAATGTGTTTGAGCCAATCAGTTGTGTTGTGACAAGGTAGGGGTGGTATACAGAAGATAGCCCTATTTGGTAAAAGACCAAGTCCATATTATGGCAAGAACAGCTCAAATGAGGAAAGAGAAATGACAGTCCATCATTACTAAGACATGAAGGTCAGTCAATCCGGAAAATTTCAAGAACTTTGAAAGTTTCTTCAAGTGCAGTCGCGAAAACCATCAAGTGCTATGATGAATCTGGCTCTCATGAGGACTGCCACAGGAAAGAAAGACCCAGAGTTACCTCTGCTGCAGAGGATAAGTTCATTAGAGGTACCAGCCTCAGAAATTGCAGCCCAAATAAATGCTTCACAGAGTTCAAGTAACAGACACATCTCAACATCAACTGTTCAGAGGAGACTGCGTGAATCAGGCCTTCATGGTCGAATTGCTGCAAAGATACCACTAATAAAACAAACCAATAAGAAGAAGAGACTTGCTTGGGCCAAGAAACATGAGCAATGGACATTAGACCGGTGGAAATCTGTCCTTTGGTCTGATGAGTCCAAATTGGAGATTCTTGGTTCCAACCGCTGTGTCTTTGTGAGATGCAGAGTAGGTGAACGGATTATCTCCGCTTGTGTGGTTCCCACCGTGAAGGAAGAGGAGGTGTGATGGTGTGGGGGTGCTTTGCTGGTGACACTGTCTGTGATTTATTTAGAATTCAAGGCACACTTAGCCAGCATGGCTACCAGAGCATTCAGCAGCTATACGCCCTCCTATCTGGTTTGCACTTGTTTTTCTTGAGGACAATGACCCAACACACCTCCAGGCTGTGTAAGGGCTATTTGACCAAGAAGGAGAGTGATGGTGCTGCATCAGATGACCTGGCCTCCACAATCACCTGACCTCAACCCAATTGAGATGGTTTGGGATGTGTTGGACCGCAGAGTGAAGGAAAATAATCCAACAAGTGCTCAGCATATGTGGGAACTCCTTCAAGACTGTTGAGCATTCCAGGTGAAGCTGGTTGAGAGAATGCCAAGAGTGTGCAAAGCTGTCGTCAAGGCAAAGGGTGGCTACTTTGAAGAATCTCAAATATAAAATGTATTTTGATTTGTTTAACACTTCATAGTTTTGATGTCTTTACTATTATTCTAATATGTAGAAAATAGTAAAAAAAATTAGAAAAACCCTTCAATGAGTAGGTGTGTCCAAACATTCGACTGGTACTGTATATATAATATGCTTATATGATAATTATTACCCCACTACAAGTGTGCCCTGCAGGTTCTCTACAGCCCTGGTTTCCAAGGGCTCAGTGTGAGATAGACAGCGTTGGGGAAGCATTGATTCTGGCTGATCCCTAACACCCTGTTAATGAAGGTGTTAGTGGACATAGCAGGTTGACACGGGGTGAGCCAATAGATAGTGAATGCATGTGCTCATCGAGCCATATTTTTAAGATATCAGGGTGAGAGGGAAGGAGACCTGATTGGGATGTTTGGAATGTGTCACGTTCGTTCATGAACGGGTCAGACCAAGGCGCAGCGTGATATGCATACATGTTTATTTGACTTAGAAACACAATGACAAAACAAGAAACGAAACGTGAAGTCCAAGGTACACAAACAACATACCTCACACGGAACAAGATCCCACAACCCACTAGTGCCAATCGGCTGCCTAAGTATGGTCCCCAATCAGAGACAACGAGCGACAGCTGCCTCTGATTGGGAACCACACCGGCCAACATATAAATACCCATACTAGAACCTATAACATAGAACAACACAACATAGAATATACACACCCTGACTCAACAAAAAGGAGTCCCCAGAATCAGTGCGTGACAGTACCCCCAAAGGTGCGGACTCCGACCGCACAACCTTTACTTAACAGGGTAGGGGCCGGGTGGGCATTCCGCCTCGGAGGTGGATCCGGCTCCGGGCGTAACAACCACCTATTCTCCGCCTCCCTGTTGTGCCCCTGGTCTGGTCTGGACCTCGGCGCGCTGCTTCCCCTCTCCTTCCTCCCACTATACTCCAAGCCCTGTCTGGACCCTGGTGTGGGAGACCCTGAACCTGGAGAGGGGCTGACGTCTGGGTCTGGACTGGAGCCGCTGACCGGAGCTGGACCGGGCACCGGTGGAGCGGACTACTCAGGCTCCGGACTGGAGCTGCTGACCGGAGCTGGACTGGGCACCGGTGGAGTGGACTGCTCTGGCTCCGGAGTGGAGCCGCTGACCGGATCTGGACTGGACCCCGGTGGAGCGGACTGCTCTGGCTCCGGAGTGGAGCTGCTGACTGGAGCCGGACCAGGCACCGGTGGAACGGGCACGGGCCGTGCCGGACTGGACACACTCACCACTGGTCTGGTGCGAGGAGCAGGCACGGGCCGACCCGGACTAGGAACATGCACCACTGGCTTGGTGCGAGGAGCAGGAACAGGCCGGGTCGGACTGGCGACACGCACCACTGCCTTGGTGCGAGGGGCAGGAACAGGCCGGACCAGGCTGGCGAAGCGCACCACTGGCTTGGTGCGAGGGAAGGGACAGGCCGGGCCGGGCTGGCGACGTGCACCACTGGCTTGGTGCGAGGAGCAGGAACAGGCCGGACCGGCTGGCGACGCGCACCACTGGCTTGGTGCGAGGGGCAGGAACAGGCCGGGCCGGGCTGGCGACGCGCACCACTGGCTTGGTGCGAGGAGCAGGAACGGGCCGGGCCGGGCTGGCGACGCGCACCACTATCTTGGTGCGAGGAGCAGGAACGGGCCGGACCGGACTGCGAAGGCGGACTGGAGGTCTGGAGCGGAGAGCTGGCACAACCCATCCTGGCTGGCTACCCACTTTCGCACTACACGTGCGGGGCACTGGCACAGGACGCACTGGGCTGTGCACGCGTACTGGCGATACAGCTCGTAGAACCGGCGCAGGATATGCGGGACCGAGGAGGAGTACTGGAGACCAGGAGCGTTGAGCCGGCACACCCCGTCCTGGCTGGATGCCCATCTTCGCACGGCACGTGCGTGGTGCTAGCACAGGACGTACAGGACTGTGCCGGCACACTTGCGACATAGTACGTAGCTCCGCATAACATGGAGCCTGCCCAGTCACACGCCTCCTCGCGTGAGTACGGGGAGTTGGCTCTGCTCTAACGCTAGGCTCCGCCAACCACCCTTTTAGCCCCCCAAATATTTTTTATTGGGGCTGTCTCTCGGGCTTCCTCCTCGACCGGCGTCCTCTGTGTTGCCGTTGCTCCTCTCCTGCCTGGGCATCTACCTTCGCCCATGGCCCTTTCCCCGCGAATATCTCTTCCCATGACCACAATTTGCCCACCTGTGAAATGGCTATTCGCTCCTCCTGGGCACGCTGCTTGGTCCTCGTTTGGTGGGATCTTCTGTCACGTTCGTTCATGAACGGGTCAGACCAAGGCGCAGCGTGATATGCATACATGTTTATTTGACTTAGAAACACAACGACAAAACAAGAAACGAAATGTGAAGTCCAAGGTACACAAACAACATACCTCACACGGAACAAGATCCCACAACCCACTAGTGCCAATCGGCTGCCTAAGTATGGTCCCCAATCAGAGACAACGAGCGACAGCTGCCTCTGATTGGGAACCACACTGGCCAACATAGAAATACCCATACTAGAACCTATAACATAGAACAACACAACATAGAATATACACACCCTGACTCAACAAATAGGAGTCCCCAGAGTCAGGGCGTGACAGAATGGTTTAGGTAATCCTCTATAAAACACGGAAATGTGTAGGCCTGTTTTACTTTGCCTGTTTTTATGTGTGTGAAAACATATTGTCCAACATATTGGATAAATCAGTGTATCAGAACCCCTATTTTGCCATTTAATTCTCTCAGAAGGGACCCATCTATTCTAAGCCATGTTTCCTTCACACCCCCCTTGCCCTCCTGCTGTTTCCTCAGAGTGGAACAGAAAACAGCTTTCTCATTGGGCTGTTTCTCCATAAACCAGAGTGCATACAAGTAAATCAATACCCATAATGGCCTTCTTCTAACAGCTCAACTTTGTAATGGCAATGGCATCTACATCCTGCGTTGTGGTGGTAGTTTTCATAGCCACACATCCCAACGTTATGGGAGTCATGTTACACTGGAGTTGTATTGGGTAGTGAGGGAGAGATGGAGATGGTAGGATGCCCAATGTGCAGGGTTAGAGGGGTTACTCCTATAAATATTCCCCCAAGTCCCCCTTCCTTCATTGATGGCAGGAGGGAGAGAGTGACAGTTTAACCACCCTGGCTCTATGTTTATGGCCCGGTTTCCATGACAACGTCCTCAGACTGCAACCGACCAACCGTGGAGGTGGTAGACTAGAGGAGGGAGTGCCTAAGAGCAAAGAGAGGTTTAACGACCCAACGACCAGCCGCTCCATCCAACACCACTGTATAGCCACTCTATAGCCATCACTCAGTTTTCACTCTGTTTTCCTCTATATAGCTGTCAGCCAGGATCCCTTCGAGAATTCCTATGGTTGCATTTCATGAAAGAACAAAACAATATATATATATATATATACACTGTATAGAAAAACAACACAACAAAAAACATAATTGAATTGCGCAAACAGCATTTCACCGCATTACTCTTCTTAGGAAAAGGTAATTTACTGTGTCAAATGGGTGTAATTCTGTTATGGGTGAGGGTTTGACCCATATCTGCCTGACATTTTTTTCATTGCGTTAGTTGAAAGGTCAGCCTAAACCCCAGTGTAGCTAAATGTTTACAGAGGAGTGGCTGATTGCCTCGTTGTAATCAAAAAGGGGTTGTTTTATTTAATTCCATTTTTTATGGAACGATTTGGCATTTGAAGAAAATACATTTCTGATTTGCTAGTCTATTTATTTTGGTGTTGTGAATGTGTCTCCTTGTGTGTGCGCACGTACGTCCTAGCGTGTGTCCATCCATGCATATGTGTGCAGTGTGTGTGTGTTTGCTTAGGCTGAGAGACATTTAAGTGTGCTTGAGACTGAGTCAAGTTGAGTGGAAGTGATTGGCTCTAGAGTCCCAGGACCCCTTCAGTAATCTGTTTCAATTTCATGTGTGTGGGTGAAAACATACACCAGCCGCACCATTCCCATCATTCGCTCTACTACCACGCTACAGATTGTTTAGAGAGGCCCGCTAGCTGTCGTTCTACTAAGTGCCATGATAATTCAGCTTTGGCTGCGTCGGGTTAATAAGTACTGCTGTGATGATGTAGCTTGCGAAACACCATTTTCATAAACGCTGTGATCATTTGCATTTTCTAAGCGATTTTAATCGCTTTGGTTGTACTTTTTGCTTCTCTGTTACTGTCTATTGAATTCTGCTGGTCTGGATAGTTTTTTTTGTTTTTCTTTGTTTTATAGTAGGGTCAAATTACTCTGATGGTACTGTAGTAAAATAGATATCTTGCTAATATGGGATGTTTTTACAGTGAACAGGAACAATTTTGAAATAGAAATAGACAAAAAAGTACTTGTAGCCTACTTTCACAATTTTTTCCCAGTAAACTTTTAAGATTGTTTTATTGAACCTGTCACGACAGTATTGTTGGTGACATGCAGTGTTAATTAAAGACCACCAGCTGTTTGGAACTCTGACAAGATGTTATTGTGCCGACTACGCCATGCATAGCAACAGACGGCCAGATGTTCCAGGGAACTAACTTTAATGAGTCCACATTGTGTTCTTACAACATGGCCGCCCATCTTCAAACACATAGCAGCTACAGAAGAAAGCATTTGTTAGCAGCACACTTCTGGTGTAGTGTCTGTTGCGTCTGTCTAACATCTAGTGAAGCAGAGTGCAAAGAATGTGGTTTTAGTAAAGGCATTACTGAGAGAGTGTGGGCCATTGGTGTTCCCTGAGGGAAAACTCCTTAAGGCCTTAGTTATAATGACAGTTGTAAGCTCAATACATAGAGTAAAGTGGTCCACAATTTATAAGCAGAGACCTTCCTTCCACATTCCTGAACGACTATTAAAACCTTTGACCGGAAACACGTTTTAATCTTTTTTCAATTTGTTCAACACGTTTAATGGAACATAAATAAGGCTGGCGATGCAGACAGGGCTACATTAACCTTGACCTGCAGATTGTTGGAGAGGCGTGTGACTCACGCAGCCATTACTCCACTCACTCCGTTTTCCCGGCCTCCCACTTCCCATCATGCAATACTCACTGTGCCATAGATAGACCTCCAGGAGAATCACACAATAGGCTAAAGTGGCTTCCTCTCCTATCCTTTCCTTCATCATCTGCACTGATCTGAAAACATAGTAAATGTGAAAACAATAATGATGCAAGCTTTGAGGAGGCGAGGAGAGGATGGAATTTTAGACAATTGAGAAGGAGCCCAGGTATTTCAACATTAGAGCAAAGGGAAGGAGACAAGGACAGGAAACCAGACCATTAGACTATTGAGATACACGCTATATGTAGTTCAACATTGGTGCAGACAAAGGAAAGGAGACAAGGTCAGGAAACCAGACTATTGAGATCCACACTGCTACATCTCTACCTCTGATGGATGATCTGCAGTGAAGCACTTCCCCTATGAGGGGTTCTTTGAGGAAGTTTGGAGGGGAATACTTGAGGAGAGGGTTGCTGCTGCTGCTGCGTCTTCGCCTCACAGGATATTAATCTAAGGGCTGTTCTGTTTTACGCTCAGGAGACTCCCTGACGGCCCCTAATAAACACTTTGAGTGGATGAAATATTCATGCAGAGTTAAATATGGATCCTGGAGCAGGCAGTCACAAGGCATTAGACACAGTCAATACAGATCACCACTTCCCTCTCCCTCTCTCCATATTTTTCTCTCCGGATTGCTGTGGTCTCAGGCAGAGAGTTGGGGTGGTGAAGGGGGGTGAATCAGCCAGGTAGAATAGCACGGGAGACAGCAGAGGAGATGGAGAGGGGGGAGAGGAAGAGGGGAGAGAGAGATTGAGTGGGGGGAGAGGAAGAGATAGACTGAGAGAGAAAGAGGAAGAGAGAGAGTGATGGAGAGAGATGGAGAGTGAGCGGGGGAGAGAGAGAGATGGAAAGTGTGTGAGAGAGAGGGCGAGGGCGAGAAAGCGGTACTCTGACATGTTGTTTATGATGAGCAAATGCAGCAGTCGGAGGTGTCAGGGTGGTTTTATCAATGTTAACTAACTAACCGTAAAACACTGAGCGCTGCTCCTGCAGTGGAAAGCTCACGTAACACTAAGCACCCCAGCCAGATTGGACCACATTCAAACATCACACACGTATGCACACACACACACCACACACACACACACACACACATTCACATACCGCACGTTTCAATATTTGACAGATTTATAGATTGGGATTGAAACAAACGATCATAACTCTTTAACTGATTTAAGAACAACCGCTTTTCACAAGCTCCTCCATCTGCTTAACATTCACTGTGATCCCCATGGACCTTTGGGGCCACCAACAAAGCAGCTATTTAAACTAACTTTGATGCTCAGTTTAGCTTGTTGTCAAAGCCCTATGGTCAGGTAATGAACATTTTGAAACAAGCTGATGTGCAATGAAGTCTAACTTAGTGTTTCTGTTAAAATTGAGAAGACCAGCTGGTCTTATTCATAGGCTGCATCTAAAATGGCACTGTATTCAATTTGTAGTGCACTACTTTGGACCAGGGCATGCACTATAGGTGCACTAGGAATAGGTAGCCATTTCAGTCACAGCCATAGTCTGTAGCCATAGCTACACTGCTTCCTGTCTCTGCCTCATCGTATGTGTATTCTGCAGTGCATGAATGAAGTTAATAGTGACCCACAGTGGGCGAGGTCCTCAGCCCTCCACTGTGTCTACTGTGTCCACTTTGTCACGGACAATGACGCATCATCAGCGTGCGACAGGGCACCACCGCGGGGCATCATCATCAGTGTGCGACAGAGTGATTTAGTGATTTAGTAGTGATTTAATGAAGGCTTGGGAAGTGGCTGCTGCGCAACACTCAACAGCAGGCTGTGAGCTGAGCTGGGCTGGTGTCCCATGGTGCCGTGCGCTCAAGTAGAAACAGGAAGTAAACAAATAATGCCATGGGCCAACCAGCTGGGGACTGACTGTATGGCTGCAGGCTGCAGAAAATAACAACTACATGGTTGTGACTGTGACTGTTACTGTGGCAGGTCTATGTAGTACTGAACCAGGGAACAGACTATTGAATGGACTTACAGAAGGACTGACTGAATTCTTCAGCCATAGTGGCTCTCTGTCTTATATCTCTATGTAGGAATTGAAATGTTAGCTCAATGACATGCTAGCTGTTCCCATAGACTTCCAGTCATTGAGCCAACGACTATCCATTTTAAAGCATGTATCTGCAGAAATATATATATCATGTAAATCATTGTTTTTGCAGCGGTGGAAAGAATTTAGCAGCGGTGCTAAATGAACATAGGGGAAGCACTGTAGACAGATCGATAATGAGTGTGAATTCAATGTATCAGTGATGAATGATGAAAGTCAGGTGGAGTATTGATAGATGTCTTTTTGGTTTCCTTTTCAAAGGGGAATGCATACTGTTGTGATCCGTTTTCTTCTGGCATCAAGGTCTGTGGTACTGGCTCTGGTAAGATACAGTGTGGCGCCAGAAAAAAACAGAGCTTTGAGAGATAAATAGATGGTGGTGGTAGAACAGGAGGGATACAGACAAATATGAAGAAATAAGGAAGTGGAATGAAATGTGCGATAGTGCAAAGAAGGGAGAGAAAGCAAGAGGGAGAGGAGGAGGATGGAAGAGACAATTTGACAGAGGGATGGATTTCATTAAAATTGGAATGACATTAGACATCTATTCATGGAGCTTCCTTATCTACTACTAATTAAAACGAAGGTAGTCAAATGAATACAGAGTATAACTTCAATTACCATAGATACATGTATGTATTTTTGTACAGAGTTTAAGTTCAATGTTCTGATTCAATTGTGAAATAACAAATAACACTGTCATAAATTTCATTAATGTAAGGAAAGAAAGGTAGTGTTTTATGTCACACGATCTGTGAATACAGAGTATAACTTCAATTACCATAGATACATATTTGTAGTTTCTCTTTGGAAAATGGGGACCCTGCACGGTTTGTAACAGCAACGGAACTAACTCTCTCTCACACACAAACACGCACACACACACACACAAACACACACACACACACACACACACACACTTACTCCTTTTTTTGTCTCTTTGTGTTTCCTCTCAAGGTCTTATTCGGTTACAGGAGCTCATAAAGGCTCCGTCTCGCTACAACATCCGCTTGAAGATCCGCCAGTTGCCAGCAGACACCAAGGACGCCAAGCCTCTCCTCAAGGAGATGAAGAGAGGGAAGGAGTTCCACGTCATCTTCGACTGTGGCCATGAAATGGTTGCCGGGATCCTAAAACAGGTGTGTGTGAGGAGGGGATATTATGTGTGTCTGTGTTTGTGGGTGCATGATTGATAAGTCCCAATCCCCAGTCAATTCAGACAAGTTTTGTCAAACTGGGTGCAAAAGTTATTTTCTGTACATTTCCTTGAAAGAAGGAATGTCCTTTAAGGTCCTTTTAGTCATGCAGGATATCAGCTACACTTGAAACAGAAAGAGAGTATGTTTTATACTGACTCATTTAAAAACATTCATATTCCTCCTCCTACTTCCAGATGTATCAAATACTAAAGATAACATGATTCAACCTAGTAATCACTCTTTCTCCCTCACTCTCTCCCGCTTGGCTTTTTTAATAAATGTGGTAGCTGGTGATTGGTTATGAAGGTCAAGGACACCTATCATTAGCTAGTGTCTTGTGAGCTTCTCCCTGGTAATGGGGGGTAATTAAGGACTTTTCTCTCATTACAAGACATCCGCTTGACTCAGTGAGTGAAGGATTCCTCTCCTCATTTTACTCTGAGACGACAGTCCTGATATCCTTTAGAGCTGCAGTTCCATCTCCTACTGTACAATAAACAACTGGTGGTAGTTTATCATTCATAGTGCCATTGTGGGTCTGCATGCTAAATATCCAGCTTCAAATACTTCATAAGTTAACCTCTATAGGCCTACCTCTACAGTTGATATGCAGTTGGACGAATGCTCATGATATGCAGGTGCTAAAAGATCATTTTGCTTCTGATCCCTAAACGACGAGATTAAAATTACTGCAGATTTCCCCAATCCCTCTGTGGTGTCCATGGATATAGTGCAGTGTATAATAGGGTTGAAGATATCTGATTGGCTAAGAAACACAGAACTCCATCACGTCCATTCAATAAAGAGGAACATTTAAATGTTGTCATCTTATTGGAAAAGGAAATACAATCATTTACATTCTGCACCGTTATTGGCTATGTAACCTCAATGGTCGGTGGTAATGCTAGCTGCATTATTGGTGAGTAGATTAGAGTATTTTCAACCCACCTGGATACTTACCGTACCCACCTGACAACGGCAGCAATTACTGGCCTGACCCTTTCCCATTTAATCACTTTCCATTTCCCTACACAATCATCATCTGTGATTCCTAATGGTTTAGCGAAGCTGTCAGAGAACTGCAGCACGACTCACCTGTCCCAGCTGCCTGGGAGACCAAGCCACATTTATATCGCTTAAATAGGGTGGGCACTCAGCCAAAGTCCCTAACAGACACACACAGAGTAGACTCACAATATAATGCTGCCATAACAGGGGCTTATTTTTCAAATGGCCTTGTGAGATGTTCACCTATAAGACATAATGTCCCTATAACAGGTGATATTGCGATATAGAGGTGAGGAGTCTGTAATTCTGTTAGCAAAACATGGCCGCCCCTGATCAGACCAAGGTAATGACCACAGTCATCTGTCTGTCTGCAGTGATATCATCAAAATTCAGATAGAGTGAGGGAAAGAGAGAGAGACACAGAGAGAGAGAGAGAGAGAGAGAGAGAGAGAGAGAGAGAGAGAGAGAGAGAGAGAGAGAGAGAGAGAGAGAGAGAGAAAGAGAGAAAGAGAGAAGAGAGAGAGAGAGAGAGAGAGAGAGAGAGAGAGAGAAAGAGAGAAAGAGAGAAAGAGAGAGAGAGAGAAAGAGAGAGAGAGAGAGAGAGAGTTTGAGTTTTAAATAATCTTTATTGGGTCTGGGAGCCCACCACACAAATACTCATACAAAACCGTATTTACACATCAATTAAAAACACAACTCCAATTCCTCCTCCACAGTAACTGAACACAACAGCGTCTGAATGCCCCATATACTCATGAACAGATCAATATTGTTGACCAGTTTGTAATAGGCAAACTCAATTCTCAATCTTGCTGCCACCATTCCCTCCAGCATTCCCACCACATCCACAGACCCCTGTCCCCGAATACTGTTCTTTCGGGTCTTCCATATGGCTAATTTTGCTGCCCCTAACACAAAATTAAGCAACAAAACTACAGCTTTCTGACTAAACCTGTACTTTGGCCCCAATATGTACAGTTGGGAAGAGAAAACCTCTCCCAGCGCTGAGAACCAGTTAGTGATCAGGTCAATCATCCCGACCAACCTGGGACACTGTAAAAAACAGATGTGCCAGAGTTTCAGGTTCAGCACAGAATGGACACTCCTCCCCAACAGTAGGATCCAGGTGTACCAGATACATGTTGGTGGCTATGGCTCCATGTATTATCCTCCATTGGAGGTCAGCTGTCCTCTCTTATCAATAGGCAGTTTGCATAGTGTTCGCCAGCGGCCTTTTGGGGAGGCACCTGGACCAAGCACACCCGCCCACCTCGTCGATTTTACCCCTTCCAGGGAAGAGGCATGGGACACCTTTACACATGTTCTGTACATGGCCTTCTTTCCCACCTCCTTGAACTCCCCCAGCTCCGGGGTATCGAAGGAAAGCAGCATCCCCACGTCCTCCTCGAATGCCCCCGCCGCAGCACTAACAATCAGTGCAGGGAACACATAATCCAGACCCTCCTTCCACCGATCAGAATTGGAGGTGTCAGTCACATACTGCAGATGAAGTACTGGCAAGGAATCACAGACCTCAGCGACGACCTTCCTCAGTAGGCGAGACGATCGGATCCCCGCTCTTTCTCCCAGCTCCTCCAACGACCTATTCCTGTTCCACATCAGATGACCCAGCTTAGTACACCCCATGCCTAACAGGCATGAACGTAGGCTAGCTGGAACCCAGAACACGGGACTGGATGGCAGTGTTGTGAAAAAGAGGCTCTTCAAAAGCCACATCCCTGGTGGCGTGCAGGCCTTACGGGACTTGACCAGAACTCTCCAAGCCTGCATAACAGACTCATAGAATGGAGTCAGGCCAGGCAACTCACCCCCTCCAGCTTTAAGAGGAAAAGATGCTTGTCTAAGCCCAAACAGCCCGCTCTCCTCATCAATGCGTAGGCTGTGTCAACCCAGCTAGAACCGTCACTGTACAACAGTCTCTGGGCTGCTTGAAGCCGGAAAGCCATGATCCTGGAAGAAATGTCCACCAGGCCTTGCCCACCCTCGTGCAGTGGCAGGTACAGGGCTGAAGCTTTAATCCAATGTTGTCCAGACCAGAAGAAGTTGACAAGGGTCCTCTGAAGCTCTTGTATCAGACCCTTTGGTGGCTGTAAAATCATTAGTCTGTGCCACAGGGTAGAGGCAGCTAGGTTATTAGCTACCAGTACCCTTCCCCTATAAGACAGCTGGGGCAGCACCCATTTCCATCTTGACAGTCTGGCACACACTTTCTCCACTACACCCTCCCAGTTCTTTTTCTGAAAGACATCGGAGCCTAGAAAAACCCCCCAAAGTCTTCATCCCATCTCTGCCCCACTGAAGCCCCCCTGGTAACCGTGGAGCGGACCCCATCTGAAGCTGGCCTGCCCACAGCGCTTACTCTTTCCCCAATTGACTCTAGCTGAGGAGGCCCCTCATACACCTTTAAGGCGTCTGAGAGAACCCTAACATCCTCATCCCCTGTAATAAAAACTGTCACGTCATCTGCATACGCAGACAGTGCTATCGTGGGACCCTTCATTACACCTGGCACAGAGAAACCAGTAAGCTTCGCTCTTAAAAAGCAAAGCATTGGTTCAATCGCCAGACTGTATAACTGCCCTGAAATTGGGCATCCCTGCCTGATGCCCCTTTGGACAGGGATGGGACAACTCAAACCACCCCCACCTTCACCATACACGAGGCCCCAGCATACAGTAACTTCATCCAAGACAAAAAAACATCCCCAACCCCAAAGGCTTTCATTGTTTTAAACAAGTACTGGTGGTCCACACGATCAAAAGCCTTCTCCTGATCCAAAGAAAGTAAACCCACATTTACATCAGACAGTTTACAAATGTCCAAAACATCTCTTATTAGAAACAAGTTGTCAACAATAGAGCGATCAGGTACACAGTAGGACTGGTCCTTGTGGACCAACAATCCCAGATACTCTTTCAACCTGTTTGAGAGACATTTAGAAACAATTTTATATTCTGCACACAGCAAAGCAACAGGTCTCCAATTTTTATGAGAGCCAAATCCCTCTTTTTGGCAACAGTGAAAGTACCGCACGTTGACAAGATACAGGAAGAGAGCCCTCATGAAAAGATTCACACACCACTTCATAAAAAATCCTCCCCAATAGACCCCCCAAAAGTGCTTGTAAAACTCAGATGGTAAACCATCAATGCCAGGGGGCTCGGCCTGTTGAGAGCTGCATAACTGCTGTGGACAGCTCTTGCAGTGTAATGTCAGAGTCCAATGCAACTCTTTGCTCAGGTCCCAATTGAGGAAGACCGTGTAACAACTGTTCAGTACACAGAGAGTCACAATCCTCCGCCTTATAGAGGGCAGAATAGAAATCCACGGCATGTTGACGCATTTCACTGTCATCCGTGGTCACCTTCCCATCAGGGAGACGAAGGCAGACCATCTGTTTACGTTGCAATGTCGACTGTCCTAGGTAAAAAAAAAAAGCACTAGGAGCATCCATATCCTTGAGGGAAGCGAAACGAGACCTAATCAAGGCACCCTTCACTCTTTCATGCAGAAACGACCTCAATTCATGTTTCTTGTCCTGTAAGTTCATGACTAGTCCGGGGTCATTCTGAGTGAGCAACTTCAATTCAATAGATTTAATGTTCTGCTCAAGGGCCCTGATAGTCTCTTTAACTTCAATTCGAGACAGAGCAGTATACTGTTGACAAAATAATCGTATTTGGGCCTTCCCAACCTCCCACCATTGTCTCAAGGACTCAAAATTCCCTTTTGTAACCCTCCATTTTTCCCAAAACAACAAAAACCTTTCACAAAACATGACATCATGTAACAATTTAACATTAAAATACCAATAAGATGATGACCTTCGTGGACAGGACAAGTGAATATCAACAGTGACAATATGGTGATCAGAGAAACCCACAGGAGTAATGTCACACCTTCCCACCCTACTACAGTATTGCTCAGATACATACAACCTGTCTAACCTTGCTGCACTGACATGACCTTCATTAACTTTTAGCCATGTGTACTGCCTAACTTTTGCATTCCTTACTCTCCACACATCAGAAAGCTCAAACTCAGTTAATAGACCAGACAGACAAATTGCTGACCGCAGGTGAGGTTCTTCAGCGGTGCGATCAACAGTAAAATCCACTGTACAGTTCCAGTCCCCCTAAAACCATACACCCCTCTTGGTCACACTGTCTTAAGGTTTCTTTATTTTATCAAAAACAACAATACGCTCTGTACCCTCATTAGGTGCATAAACATTCAAAAAAACAAACAAAAACCCCATAACATTCACCTTGACCAATAAAACCCGACCCTTGACAATCTCTGTTGTAGATACCACAGTCACCCCTAAGCCTGAAGAAAACAAGATTGCCACCCCAGCACTGAAATTAGTACCATGACTGAGTATATGCTGCCCCTCCCACCACATACCCCAGTCAGCCGCATTTTCCTCATCACTATGTGTCTCCTGTAGGAAAACTACATTAAGCCTTTTCTGTTTTATTACTTCTAATACCCAAGCCCTCTTATTCCTGTCCCTTCCTCCATTAATGTTGAGAGAACCTACCCTTAGTACCTCCATATAGAAAAGACAAAGGAAAAGCAGAAGATACCACAGAGAAAACCAGACAAAGAGAATAGAACACCCTATGAGGCATAATCATCATCATTATTTAAATTTTTCTTAACCTGACCACGTTTCCCACCACCCTTTGCTGCTGCAACAGCAGTAACAAATTTCCTCAAGCGAAACCGCTTCTTCTCACTCAACTGGTCTAACCCCACCGTCTTCTGTAACATCACCGCTGACCTCACAAACTTATCAACATCAAAATAATCTGCCAATTTGACAGATTTCCCAAAAGTCTGATCCAGAAACCCTTTTACCTCCTCTAGATCGTAAATTGAGTCCTCACCAGCTGATACCGTATCAAGAGAGATATCCATATCCATATCCTTCTCCTGATCCTCCTCAACTGAGGCCACAGACCACTGACTCCCTCTACCACATCCCCTTTT
>NC_059206.1:5192336-5209836 GCF_020615455.1 Coregonus clupeaformis
AGTGACAGGGAGAGAGATGGAGGACAAGGAGGGCGAGAGAGCGAGAGAAAGGGAGCGAGATGACTGGAATTAGGATTCCAGAACAACTGTTAAGGTGCTAAAAGTGACATGTGACTGGACTGACTGGTCAGATTCCAGTTGGAGGGAAGTGGATGCTGGCTGGGTATTGATAGCTGTGGCTTGCCACAGGAGGATAGAGAACTTCCTTTTACGTTCAAGGAAGCTTGCTGAAGAGTTAGTTACAGGGTTGTACTGTATCTTAGACCTGTTTGCCTCTTTGTAAGAGCCTTCTGTTGGATTAGTGGGTCAGTTGGTGGTGCTTCTCTCTGGAGGCCTCCAATAGACTGTGAGGGCAATTGATGTATTTCTCTGACACATAGTCAATTGAAATCTAAGGAATCAACTTACTTGGTGCTTCACCCTCCACACTCATGTACATAAACTAGCTCTCTCAGATCAATAGGTCTTCACTCCAGTATTTGTAGTGGCAAGGACAACTGCAAAGCCCTCTATCAGCTGTTTGTTGTCCCCTCTGTTCCTTATGTAGTCTATAAGGCTGGATGATTATTACTTCATAAGACTGTTATTTTTGGATCAGAGGCATCACAAGATTTATTCCAGTGGAGGACTGTGCTGACCCCGCTCATCAGGGAATTAATGGCATAGTTGGAAGGCGGGGATTGATTCATTAGACAAATGGTAATCAGTCAGCAGCTAATGCATATTGACATGGCGAAAGGCTCTGTAAACGTTTGATTAACGGCTTCATTTGTGAGCTGTATTTACAGTCTTGTGTGCTTAAGTACTGAACCGCTGATGTAATTTATGGACTGGTGATCATGACAGATTACACCCAGAGCAATACAAAGACTCAGCTATTTTTATACAGTACAGCTCCTTTTTTGGGGCCACCGTTTTCAGTGTATTTTTTGAAGCACTATGGAAATGTGTGTTTCTTTGTGTGTGTGTGCGTTTGTGTGTGGATGGATAATTTATTCTACCAATGACGTTGAAAAGAATGGAGAGTAGATGGAGAACAGGAAAAATCATATCCACCAAAAAGGTGTGAAGGGGTAGACAAATCCTAGTCCAGGCACCAGGTTTGTTAAAACAATTTTTAACACTTTAGATTGGACTTTTCTGTGTGATTTAATCCCTGTTCCTCTCCCACTGTTTGATCTGCAGAACAGAGCACTCTGAGAGATTAGAGAGAGGTGGTCCTCTCCCACCTAGCTTGGTTGCAGCCTTGTTATTTCGTCTTAAAGTGGATCTTGGTGCCTGCCTTACTTGGCTGTGACTCTCGAAAGATTTCTGTCGCCTGTAAAACCTCAGAAACAAACACCAGTGCCAAAGAGGATAATGATTAAACCGGCGAATTTTCATTTTCACCCGAGGAGTTTTTTTTCTCCTTCTTCCCTTTTTTTCTAGATGTGTTTGTGTGCTGCAGTGCTGTATAATAACGCTTCATTCTGCACCTCATTCCTTTATGCTACAATGAATCTTCCTTTGGAGAAGGAAGTCCTGGCCTGTCACGGTTTAACACGCATAATGAAAATGACCTAACAAGCCCTACAGGCTCATTAGCATAATGTATCCTCCTTGCTAATTGCTATAGCTGCTGTCTGTTTCACTCTGAGGCAGCTAGGCTAATCTCAAGGAGATTCCAAAAACACCCAGGCATGACCATACATCCTACAATTTATCTCCCTGTCTTTAGTTGGAGAGGGGAGGCATTAACTTTTAACCGCCTCTCTCTTTGGGTCAGGGCAGATAGATAACCCCACGATTTGAATGTAGTTGGCTGCTGTTTTGTTTTTGTCTGGAGTTTGAGGATAAAATGGTGTTCATGTAATGGAAACCTAGCAACCACACCATCGGTAATCATACCAATACTTTCCCCATGAAGAATAATAGACATACTGTAGATCCAGGGCAAATTCAAATGGACATGTCTGTGCTACTGGGTGGGATGCCATTTTGTGATTTGACAGGTAGGCTATCATTGCATGTCCGGCTTTAGCGGAAATGGGAAAATACCTTTCAATACCAGCCAATACCAGCAGTCAAACACATATGGAATCACATTACTCAACCATCCACATATATCATAATGCAGACTGAAACATTTGCAGAAACTCTTACAGATGTAAAGAATGAAACAGACATAGAGAGAGTATTGAGACAGAGAGAAGGAGACCGGTTGAATGGAGAAGGAGAGAGATTGAGAAAACGGAGGAGAGAGAGAGAGAGAGAGAGAGAGAGAGAGAGAGAATAGTGAGGAGATATTGAGAGATGAATTATTATGTGCTCTCTTAGCCATCCCCTCGGCTCAGCCCCTTCTCCTGATCGACCTGTCCATCATGCCGTCACCATGGCATCTCCGGGGTGATCTCCCTGAGTGGCAGCAAGGGGTGGTGAACATGGCTGCTGCCTGCCGGAGAGTGGGGAGCTGACCCTGGCCAACACACCTGAACACACCTGAACAGCCCTGGCCAGACCTGGCCAGCAGGGTCAGCCCCCATTGTCTTCCGACAGGTGGCGTCATTCTAACGTGACATGCGTTGCCATCGCTCTATCTGACGTTAAACAATGGGTCAGTCCCTAAACAGCCCTGGCAAGCCAGCAGACCCCTGACACAGCCCTGGACAGACCCTGGACAGACCCTGGACAGACCCTGGACAGACCCTGGACAGCTCATATCCTGGGATAATCCACATTTTATTCCAGCGCTGTGACAACGCTCCAATAGAAGTGAGAGCTACATATGGGAGTGGGCGATATTTCTTTACCAGATATTGGCCTCCTCTTAAATCTTGGTTTTGTGATGAACCCCATTTGAACCCTATTTCTCCACCCCACAGATGAAGCTCCTCTATCTAAGCAGTGACCATCTGCTTCTCTCTGTACATCAGGCCAGCTCGCTCTTTTTGAGGCTGAGGGTCTTAGATTTGGGATTTGGCGCTGCATCTGTCCACATGCGAGGAGAGGAATTTGGAAGTGGAAGATGCCGGGGCATTATTCTGGCAGCTGGGTTGGCATGTGTGGTAGCTGGCAGAGACAGGTAGCGCCCCCCTCTTATCCCAAGGCCAGAGGCTCTACTGCCACTGAGATGACCCAAAGCTAGACCAGTCTCATCCTTTATCCCATTCATCACACCATGTGGTTTTAGGTCTTCCTATTGGATTACTATTTGACAAGCTTTTGCTATATTATACCACAACATTTATTGAAACCTCTTGAATCTGATTGGTTAAAAATCCTATTATTTAGTTCAATCAGTGGAAGCAGATTATAGCCCAGTTAAAACACAGAGATATACATACAGTAGTATGTGTGTCCATTTTGTGTTCTGGCTGAGCAGCTGTCATTTGTTTTTGGCGCTGTAGTGGCTGTGTGTAGCATACTGATGGTGTGTGTGGGTGTGTGAGTGTAGGTGTGTGTGTGTGTGTGTGTAGCAGATGTGTGTGTTTGTGTGGAAGTGTAGCTGCTGTCACGTGCATTTTTGCACAGACACACAGGGCTGCATTAATAACTATGTGCCCCACGGTGTCGCCGCCAGGTACCAGCATAGACAGGTGTCCCCGGAGATGGGTTACTGTGGAAACGGAGTGATAATCTTGATGTTGGAAACAGGGCTGGCATGTCGTCCTCCCGCAATCCCCCATCCCCCTCTCTGACATCCTCCTCTCCTCTCCTCTCCTCTCCTGCTCTCCTCTCCTCTATCACCCTCTCCTCTCTCTCAGGGGCGGCAGGTACCCTAGTGGTTAAGAGCGTTGGTCCAGTAACCGAAAGGTCGCTGGTTCAAATCCCCGAGCCGGCAAGGTGGAAAAAATCTGCCGTTCTGCCCTTGAGCAAGGCAGTTAACCCCCAACAACAACTGCTCCCCAGGCGGATTAAGTCAGCCCCCCCGCACTTCTCAAATTTAGAGGGTTTGGGTTAAATGTGGAAAACACATGCAACTGACTAGGTCTCCTCTACTCCAGGGACTGCTGCCAGCTATACATCCCTTCCCACTGCTCCCCTGACAGCGATGAGCCATGTTACTCTATCCCACTATCAAAATTCTACACTCAGTCTGAAATATCTCCCTCCATGTTTAGGATCTGACTCTATATCTAACTCTTATAATCTCCCTCCAATTCCCCCCCATATACACTGAGAGTACAAAACATTAGGAGCACCTTCTTATTATTGAGTTGCACCCCCTTTTGCCCTCAGAGCAGCCTCGATTCGTCAGGGCATGGAATCTACAAGGACGCCGGCCCATGTTGACTCCAATGCTTCCCACAGTTGTGAAGTTGGCTGGATGTCCTTAGGGTGGTGGACCGTTCTTGATACACACGGGAAACTGTTGAACGTGAAAAACCCAGCAGCGTTGCAGTTCTTGACACACTCAAACCGGTGCACCTGCTACCATACCACATTTCAAAGGCACTTCAATCTTCAGTCTTGCCCATTCACCCTCTGAATTGCACACATACACAATCCATGTCTCAATTGTCTCAAGGCTTAAAAATCCTTCTTTAACCTGTCTCCTCCCCTTCATCTACACTGATTGAAGTGGATTTAACAAGGGATCATGTGGGGATCAATAAGGGATCATAGCTTTCACCTAGATTCACTTGGTCAGTCTATGTCATGGAACGAGCAGGTGTTCCTAATGTTTTGTACACTCAGTCTCATTTGAACTCAGGATAGAATTCACAACTGTCTGCATGAAATTCTTCTTTAGAGATGACCATCATAATAGTTATTATCCTACATACTGATGGTATGGTTTGTAAGTTCCCATGTGTAAGACCACAGAACCCGCCAGTGTTTGGGTTTTGTCATCAAGTCGTCATCATCCTTTCCTCATCCTCCCTCATCATCCTTATCTTTTCCTCATCTTCCCTGTCTTTTGAGTGTTTCTGGGAGTGACGTTGCATCTGTAATGAGCTGCTGGTCTCAGCCTGGCTCAACTCCAGTCAATGCCACGAGCCATCATTAGATCAGTTACCCACAGTGCACTGTTCCCAGCCATGTGCTGCTCTGGCTACCCACCCTGATTAAACACAGCGGCAGTGGCAGATCTCTATCCTGACGTTCCTTCCTCCCTCCACCTGCAAGAGTTACTGTAGCTCCAACGCAAGCACTGACGAGAGCTCAGAGAGAGGGGGGGAGAGGGAGAGAGAGAGAGAGTGAGTGAGAGAGAGAGAGAGAGAGAGAGAGAGAGAGAGAGAGAGAGAGAGAGAGAGAGAGAGAGAGAGAAAATAAAAATGATAACACAAGGAATAAATATAAAAATGATAACACAAGGAATAAATATTACAATTATAACACAAGGAATAAATATAAAAATTATAACACAAGGAATAAATAGAGAAATAATAACACAAGGAATAAATAGAAAAATAATAACACAAGGAATAAATATTAAAATTATAACACAAGGAATAAATATAAAAATTATAACACAAGGAATAAATATTACAATTATAACACAAGGAATAAATAGAAAAAATTTAACACAAGGAATAAATAGAGAAATAATAACACAAGGAATAAATAGAAAAATAATAACACAAGGAATAAATATAAAAATTATATCACAATGAATAAATATAAAAATTATAACACAAGGAATAAATATAAAAATTATAACACAAGGAATAAATAGAAAATTAATAACACAAGGAATAAATATAATAACACAAGGAATAAATAGAAAAATTATAACACAAGGAATAAATATACAATGAGTAACGATAACTTGGCTATATACACAGAGCGCGGAAGAGAGAAAGCGAAAGAGGGAAAGAAAGTCAGAGGATGGATGAAAGAAAAGCTGGAGAAAAGGGAATGATTGACATTGCCATGTCTATAGAGTAAGTGAAGAGTTTATTTCCAAAGACGCTATATCCACACATTTTTCACATTGTGTTTTATGATCAGAAATTATTGCTTATGGGTACAATCATATGTGTGTAAAAATATTCATGTTCTCAGATTTTTTATTAATAGATTTTAGATGTGTATTAAAATGTTTATTTTTTTTCAAAACAATATATATCCATTGTTTGGCTGGAATGGCCTATTCTTATCCTGTATATTTGACTGTGATATGTAGTTGTCTCACCTAGCTAAAACTTTTTACATATACAGTTGAAGTCGGAAGTTAACATGCACCTTAGCCAAATACATTTAAACTCAGTTTTTCACAATTCCTGACATTTAATCCTTGTAAAAATTCCCTGTCTTAGGTCAGTTAGGATCACCACTTTATTTTAAGAATGTGAAATGTCAGAATAATAGTAGAGAGAATTATTTATTTCAGCTTTGATTTCTTTCATGACATTCCCAGTGGGTCAGAAGTTTACATACACTCAATTAGTATTTGGTAGCATTGCCTTTAAATTGTTAAACTTGGGTGAAACGTTTCGGGTAGCCTTCCACAAGCTTCCCACAATAAGTTGGGTGAATTTTGGCTCATTCCTCCTGACAGCTGGTTTAACTGAGTCAGGTTTGTAGGCATCCTTGCTCGCACACGCTTTTTCAGTTCTGCCCACAAATTTTCTTGAGGTCAGGGCTTTGTGATGCCACTCCAATACGTTGACTTTGTTGTCCTTAAGCCATTTTGCCACAACTTTGGAAGTATGCTTGGGGTCGTTGTCCATTTGGAAGACCCATTTGCGACCAAGCTTTAACTTCCTGACTGATGTCTTGAGATGTTGCTTCAATATATCCACATAATTTTCCTTCCTCATGATGCCATCTATTTTGTGAAGTGCACCAGTCCCTCCTGCAGCAAAGCAGCCCCATAGCATGATGCTGCCACCCCCGTGCTTCACGGTTGGGATGGTGTTCTTCGGCTTGCAAGCCTTCCCCTTTTTCCTCCAAACATAACGATGGTCATTATGGCCAAACAGTTCTATTTTTGTTTCATCAGACCAGAGGACATTTCTCCAAAAAGTACGATCTTTGTTGCCATGTGCAGTTGCAAACCGTAGTCTGGCTTTTTTAAGGCGGTTTTGGAGCAGTGGCTTCTTCCTTGCTGAGCGGCCTTTCGGGTTATGTCGATATAGGACTCGTTTTACTGTGGATATAGATACTTTTGTACCTGTTTCCGCCAGAATCGTCACAAGGTCCTTTGCTATTGTTCTGGGATTGATTTGCACTTTTCCCACCAAAGTATATTCATTTCTAGGAGACAGAACGCATCACCTTCCTGAGCGGTATGATGGCTGCGTGCTCCCATGGTGTTTATACTTGGGTACTATTGTTTGTACAGATGAACGTGGTACCTTCAGTCGTTTGGAAATTGCTCCCAAGGATGAACCAGACTTGTGGAGGTCTACAATTTCTTTTCTGAGGTTTTGGCTGATTTCTTTAGATTTTCCCATGATGTCAAGCAAAGAGGCACTGACTTTGAAGGTAGGCCTTGAAATACATCCACAGGTACACCTCCAATTGACTCAAATGATGTCAATTAGCCTATCAGAAGCTTCTAAAGCCATGACATCATTTTCTGGAATTTTCCAAGCTGTTTAAAGGCACTGTCAACTTAGTGTATGTACACTTCTGACCCACTGGAATTGTGATACAGTGAATTATAAGTGAAATAATCTGTCTGTAAACAATTGTTGGAAAAATTACTTGTGTCATGCACAAAGTAGATGTCCTAACCGACTTGCCAAAACTATAGTTTGTTAACAAGACATTTGTGGAGTGGTTGAAAAACAAGTTTTAATGACTCCAACCTAAGTGTATGTAAACTTCCGACTTCAACTGTAGATCTCCTAATAATGTATTGATTATTATAATACAATTTTTTATGTCACAAATGTATAATTGTTCAGTTCTTAATAAAAATTATTTTGACTGTGCAAAACCTAGCAATACTACTTATTTCTCTGAGAGTGAGGCGGATATATAGCGTTTTGCAAAAAAACATGATTATTTTTCTCTCTGAAATGAAACCATCAAGTGATAGGTTTCAAATAAATACATGTCTGTCATTGAACAAACCCATGCCATGATTAGATAGTGAAATAACACACCAATCTCTTTCATAAGTTCTTTAATCAATAAAAGCTAATTTACAAACATTTCTGAAAATTGATATATAGCGTTTTGCAAAGAAACTCTTCAAGTATAGTTCAACGCTACAGCCAGCATCATAACAGGGCACAGCTTTATAACAGAGAGACAGTGGCAGCTAAAGGGAACCACCTTTCCTCCTCTGCAGAATGACCTCAATGTATGGATGCACTCAAAGCCAGCTCAGTACAATCTTGAATCCTATTCCATTTGCTTCGACCTTCATCAAAACAGTATATCTTCTAATCTTTATTGAAGGTCATTGTAAACAACAAGTCATGTAGTGTGCCTATCATGTT
Organism: Coregonus clupeaformis; assembly: GCF_020615455.1. Lineage (NCBI taxonomy): Eukaryota > Metazoa > Chordata > Actinopteri > Salmoniformes > Salmonidae > Coregonus > Coregonus clupeaformis. Next base: position 5,200,715 of record NC_059206.1, read on the forward strand.
AGACATTATTCACATTTTAAACATATTCCATTTTAAACATTACACTAAAATTGCTGCTCTTATCATTTTACATATATTTTACCCACATCCTGTATAACTGATGCTCATTATAAACATACATATTAAACTGTAGCTCTGCTCAGAGAGCCCTTAGAGCAGATTCCTCTTTTTGCTCATTATCTATCGTTGCTGGGGAAACCACCAGATTCAGTTGAGTGTTTAAGACTATTAATCCTCCTGATGCTGTGTCTTAGTCACACCACCCTGGATTCTGCTAGTTAAGCACTCTGGTTCTGCGCACATGCACACGCACACGCACATGCACATGCACACACACACACACACACACACACGCACACGCACACGCACACGCACACGCACACGCACACACACACACACACACACACACACACACACACACACACACACACACACACACACACACACACACACACACACACACACACACACACACACACACACACACACACACACACACACACACACACACACACACACACTGCACAGCTCTCTGCTCTGCTCTGAGGCTCCATGTCTGTAGTCTGCAGCAGACCCTATTCAAGGCCGGCCTGGGCCATATTTGTGTGCCTGACAGAGTGGGGCTCTTTTTAATTGAAAAAGCTCCTCTTAAAGACTTAAAAACTCATTTATGTTCCTGAGAGCTGAGATCAAATGGTACGCAGGGGGGAGGAGGGGGGTGAGAGAGGGTGGAGGGGGTTGAGAGGGGGAGGAGGGGAGAGAGATCACGTGGGGTCGGCTATATAACCCCTCTGCATCATCCTGTCACGTCCACTCAGAGCTGGGTTGGAGAAGGGAGGCTAAACCCCCATCTCTTTATCACTGTAAGACTGTAACCACATTGGACCTCAGAAACCAACATCTCAACATCTCACTACACCCACTCTATGAGTGTGGCACCCCCTTTACTGCACTGGACTGTCAGGACTAATCTCACTCATATAATCTGAACAGTTGTAACTCATACAAGGTTTATGGTAAGAATTAGCTATATAGATAACACAGATTATATGATATTAAACTAATCTAGTTCTCACACAATAATACACGTTCAAGTGTTCACTCTCATCAGTACCCACATCGTTCTCTCAGATTTACCCATGATGCAGTGTTTTGTTGTTCAGGGATGTAATGTCACTGTGAGCCACGGGTATAAACCTGCAGCTGCTCAGACATGTACACACACACACACACACACACACACACATGCACACAAACACACATGCACGAACAAAGAGAGCTCAAAAACAAGGCCTCTGGGCTACCTTCCATCTCTTCAAATCAAAAAGACTTCAAGAAAGCCAAAGGGAATCTGACGGCATGGTCTCCCTTTGAGTCTTTTTTTACCTTGACTGAAAGGGTCTCTCATCAGACAGCTAGCTGCTCACAGGGCTACTTTAGGTGTTAAAGAGCAGAGAAATTCTTATTATATTCAATCCCTTACCTCCAGGATTATAGGCAGGGCCTGGAGGACATGTTCTTAGTTGTATGAATGAATTATATTAAATACAAGGTCACAGTCATGTTATAATACTGGATCGGGTGATGAGCCACCATGATAAACATCTCATGCAAAATCCAATAAGAAAAGATAATACCACAGTCCTAGCTTTGCAATGGATATTATCCAATTCACATTTATTCTGGCAATAATACCAAGGATGTGTAAAGAAGTGTTGCAATTTACTGTTAGGTTCACAATGACAGACTCACAAGAGCTGGAGGTTTAGAATAGACTGTCTATTCAAAATCCTCATCCAAATTCCCTAACAACACATCTCACGCACACCAGGCTAACATTATAATTATATTAGACCTCTGTTATGTAAATGAAAGCTCACTTAGAAAAGAACACTACCCTGTGGACTGTGGCCAAACAGATGACCTGTCCAATTCAACATTTGGTTACATTTTGAATGGTAGTGTAGTCTTGGATGACCAGTTCTTCCACATTGGTATGGTTCTTAAATATAATGTATAATGGTCCTGTCATATTGTCCTGAGGGTCAAATAAGGGATGGAGTCATAAAGGGTCTTAGTTCAGAGTTAATGACATGGCCCCAGTGCTCCCTACTTGCAGTCACTGTCCTCTTATTAAAGAGAGGAAATCAATTAGGCAGATGAACTGTTTAATAATAATAAAAATAATAATAATAATAATATGCCATTTAGCAGACGCTTTTATCCAAAGCGACTTACAGTCATGTGTGCATACATTTTTACGTATGGGTGGTCCCGGATCCTATTCATTAGGCACCAAATGGAAGAAAACGGACTGAAACCGGGAGGGATCAACAGAACAGGTCCAATCAGAAACGCTTGTTTTTGTATTCCGTTGCAAAATGTTTTGCGACAGTGTGTCCTACTGAATAGGACCAGGTGTCCAGTCTGCCCTGTGGGTCCTGTCTGCACTGGGATGGGGTGGGGGAGAGAATGGTGCTCTAGCGGAAATGAAGAGAGACAATAAAACAGACACACAGCAAAAGTGTGAAGCAGCTTGATCTTGAGACTCTTCTTCTACTTACATGATGTGATTTTCACGGAACATGAAAGCAAACTCACTCAGCTACAGTCAAAGTACCTGAAGGTATAAAACCAAAGCTTGCCTCTCTTAAATACATCTTAGAAAGGAACAAACAGTTTTTCTTCCTTTTTCTTTGAGTTGCTGCTGCTTTTAGACTGTACTCCTCCAGTGGGAGAGTGACAGTGCAGTGAAGTGGAAAGGTTTTGCTCAGCCTGCGGCGATTCCTCATGGTAGCAACCTGATGGCAGGCGTTGGTGATCCGCTAGACTCTGCATTTGCATTTGTGTGAGTGTGTGTGTGCGCACGCCTGCGCGCATTGCTCCCTGAGTCTATGCAACCTCTGGGTGACAAGTCTCTAGTTAGGTGTGAGTTGTGAGATCTGTTCAGTGTGGATTACAGGAGAGCAAATAAGTGAGAGAAGTAGAGTATAACATTAAGAAAGAAACTAAAATTAGCAGGTGTGTGATGTAATGTGTTTTGACCAACAGCCAACAACATCTCACATCTATTTGTGGACACAGCTAATAATAAAACAACTTCTGCTTTGAGGTTTTTATGAGCTTTAATTCCTGGATCTCTGTGCAGTCAAGAGAGACACTCAGTTGAGTTTCCATGATATTTCTCCACCACACACTGTTCACCCCAAGACAAAACAAGCCATAGGGAGAGCCAAATAACTCTCCTGAGAGGACAGATAATTCTGCCAGTCCTGGGGTAATTCACACACCCATTCAGACCTCTGCTCTCCCTAGCTAATTACTTTTGGCGTAACTATCACAAAACTCTGTTGTTTTTCAATCAGTTTCCCTGTTCCCTGTTTTAAAGTCATAATGCATGATGACTCTCCTCATGAGTTTGGCCATTAAGGAGAGAGAGAAAATGGACTAGTTCATCTGAGTAGAGGAGGGCTATTTGTGAGTGTGCGTGTTTGTGCGCGTGCGCGTGCATATGTGTGTGCCAGAAAGGGTGAGTCTATCAGGTCCCTAATGGAGAAACCCTGCTGGGGGGAGGTACTTGTCGTCTGGAAGAGGGGAAGTGAGAGGGAGCACAGACCCACATTACAAGCCCAAATGGCCCTATTGTGAACACGCAGTGGAAAAACTGCCCATGCTAGATTAGATAACCTAGGGCCCTCAACAACAACAATGAGGCTGTGTGTGTGAGAGAGAGAGAGAGAGAGAGAGAGAGAGAGAGAGAGAGAGAGAGAGAGAGAGAGAGAGAGAGAGAGAGAGAGAGAGAGAGAGAGAGAGAGAGAGAGAGAGAGAGAGAGAGAGAGAGAGAGAGAGAGAGAGAGAGAGAGAGAATAAAATAAAAGGGGAAAGTTGGCAAAGAAAGAGAGGGAAAAAGACTGGGTGAGAGGCAATGACATTAAATGTGTGGCTGAAAACAGATGATTTCCTATTTAACACACCATTGAGTTCCCCCATTATTTTGGGTCCTGGCTAGGGCCATGATGGTGGCAGTAGTTTCCCCCTGGTTCACAATAACAGCCATCTGCAGCCATACACTGCTGCTTCAATTTCCCCACAATGGAGCCAAGGAGAATATCAGACATGCTGCAGTACACTGGAGTGTGTGTGTGTACACTGGAGTGTGTGTGTATGTGTGTGTGTGGGTGTTTGTCTGTTTGTGTGCACAGTACCCTGCCCGACAGACTAACAGCAATTTACAGCCCACCCATCACCATCTCAGTAATAGGGAGAAGGGGTTCAGTAGGCGACATTGTCAACAGATGTTTTCTGTGGAAATGATCTTGCAGTGAAAATTGGAGGGACTTTTCATTTTCTAGTATGACAGAATAGCATCCAGTAATGGAGGAATAGAGGGAGAGAGGGGAAGAGGAAGAGAGGGAGAGAGGAAGAGAGCTTTTCATGTTCGCCTCACACACAGTGTATCTGGTTCTGGTGTGTGGTAACAGACTGTAATGGTGGACCAGAATTGAATGATTTGTTTTTCCTGTTTATTAAAACACATTTATTAAAAATACCAACAGATACCAGGTAGCAGTTTTAATGTGTGCACTATTCTTAGTAGTACTATCATAGTCTAGGAAGGGAAACACACCCACCCATCAGTGTGTTTGGGCTCGTGAGAGAGGGAGAGGAGGGAAAAGAAGAGAGGAAGAGAAAGAGAGATAGAAAGAGCAAGAGGGAGACGGAGGGGCAGACAGAGAGATTGTGGGAGGGAGAAGGAGAGAGAGAGAAGAGGGATATCCAGATGGAGAGATGGTGGGAGACGGGGGAATGTGACACTGAGACTGTGTGGAGGATAATGAGACACAGTGGCAGCCTGGGCCTCGGTATGCTTTAGGACTGTTTGCCAAACAATGAGGCCCTGCAAACCCAATTAAAGGGCAGATTTCCCCCAGGAAGAAAGAAAATGTGAAATTATCCCTGCTTGTTAAACCTGTCACTTAATTTCACTCAAATTATTAGTTATGATCCCAGGGACCTCTCTGCTAATTGTTTTTTTCTCTCTCTCTCGCCTCTCCTCTGTTTAGGTTTCAGTGACAGGGAGAGGCTGTTCTGTGTCTGGTGAATGGGTTTATCATAGATAGCAGAGCATTTACTATTAGATGTGTGTCTGACTTTAGATGCATTATTTCTCCACTGTGGCTTACGGCCAATATTCATCCTGTAGTGATTATTAACTGACCTGTGACCTTTTTTACAGTGGTAGTGTCAGCAGTAGGGGATATATTTAGATGGTTTACTTTGTATTTCTCGATGGCGGATTATCCAGGTCCACATTTTTCCCTTTTGCATCCGTTTCCTTTTTCCTGTGTCTTTTCTATTGGGTTATTGTGATGTGTACCAAAGCTACATTAGGCTGTTAACAGACAGACAAAGGACTTTAATGTTCCACTGGATTATTACAGTTACATTGTGTTGATGTTGATGTGTTGATGTTGTAGGCTTATGCTCCACAGAGAGCAAAGAGGAGTAAGTAAGTAAGCTATCCATAGACAGACAGAGGTTCTAAGGTGGTTAACTACAGTTTCATAAAGATTCTATCCGTAGACAGACACAGGGTTTTAAGGCTTTAGGGTCGTTGACTACAGGCCTGATTGTAAAACTGAGCCACCATTGAGCCCATCACTAATGAAAGGATTCTGTAATGACATATGGAAGAAGAAGAGCAGATCAGTTACTGTGAATGAGCGCTGCTTTGACATAGAGAGAAAGTCCTTTCTGAAAGTCACACAGAGCTACACTCCAGCAGTAAATCAACCCTATAACTATTGCAGAGGGAAAAAGGGTCTCGTCTTGAAATGATTTCCTCCATGACAGAGTTTGGAGAGATGAGTTCACACATACTGTATACAGTAGATGCGCACACGCACGCACACACACACACACACACTGCCCATGGAATATGAGAATGCAAGGCTTATTGTGTACATTATTTAAACTTACTGTAAAAACACAATCAATATTTACATTTTAGTAATTTAGCAGACGCTCTTATCCAGAGCGACTTACAGTTAGTGAGTGCATACATTTTTTCATACTGCCCCCCCGTGGGAAACGAACCCACAACCCTGGCGTTGCAAGCGCCATGCTCTACCAACTGAGCCAACTGAGCCAACTGAGTAACACAAAAAACCTTGTATCCATCGGGACACAGATGCCAGCCTACAAATCAATTCAAATCAAATCAAATCAAATTGTATTTGTTACATGCTTCATAAACAACAGGTGTAGAGTAAAAGTGAAACGCTTACTTACCAGCCCTTTTCCAACAATGCAAAACATTTCAATAAAAAATAGAAATAGTGACTCGAGGAATAAATCCACAGTGAATATCGAATAACAATAACGTGTAAAAATAACATGGCTATATACAGGGAGTACCAGTACCGAGTCCATGTGCAGGGGTACCAGGTAATAACATGGCTATATACAGGGAGTACCAGTACCGAGTCCATGTGCAGGGGTATGAGGTAATTGAGGTACAGTAACTATGTACAGTTGAAGTCGGAAGTTTACATACATTTAGGTTGCAGTCATTAAAACTGGTTTTTCAACCACTCCACAAATTTCTTGTTAACAAACTATAGTTTTTGTCATGAGCCCTCTCACTCCACCGGGTTACCACCTTAATGTGTTTCCACTATCTTCCACTCTGCTCATCTCTCTCTCTCTACTCAGCCTAACGAGCTCCACCTGTCCCTGCTCTGCTCGGCTCTAATTACTCTGCCAGCTGCGCTGCATTACCCACTAACCTCTCCCAGTATTTAAAGTCCCGTCTCTCAGCTCTCCTTTGTCAGATCGTCTGCAAAGCTCACACCCGGAACCTGTGTGCTCGCGCTTCTGGCTCACCCTTGTTTTGTGACCCCGGACCTGCCTGATTCTTGGATACTCTTCTGCCCCAGGAAGACCAGACCTGCTTTCTGCCATTGCGACTCCTGACTACTCTTCGACCCCGGTAACTCTGACCAGCCTTCTGCCTTGCTACAACGTATTTGGATTTCCCTTGAACTGTACTTCTGCCTTGTTTCATCCGCCCGTTGTGTCTGTGTTTCCTCCCCCAGGACTTCTGGACCACCAACCACCGGCGTCATCGGACGCACCGCTGCCACTGGGGGGGGGCACAGACCCAGCACATTGGACGGGATAACCCCTGGAGCCTTCACTCACTCCCTACTTCCCTTCTCCCTTAAGTTTTAATAAACTTTCTGGTGTGACGCAATTGTGGTCCTCTTGTCGTCTGTCTGAACCGTGACAGTTTTGGCAAGTCAGTTAGGACATCTACTTTGTGCATGACACAAGTAATTCTTCCAACAATTGTTTAGAGACAGATTATTTCACTTATAATTCACTGTATCGCAATTCCAGTGGGTCAGAAGTGTACATACACTAAGTTGACAGTGCCTTTAAACAGCTTGGAAAATTCCAGAAAATGATGTCATGGCTTTAGAAGCTTCTGATAGGCTAATTGACATCATTTGAGTCAATTGGAGGTGTACCTGTGGATGTATTTCAAGGCCTACCTTCAAACTCAATGCCTCTTTGCTTGACATCATGGGAAAATCAAAATAAATCAGCCAGGACCTCAGAAAAGAATTGTAGACCTCCACAAGTCTGGTTCATCCTTGGGAGAAATTTCCAAACGCCTGAAGGTACCACATTCATCTGTACAAACAATAGTACGCAAGTATAAACACCATGGGACCACGCAGCCGTCATACCGCTCAGGAAGGAGACGCGTTCTGTCTCCGAGATGAACGTACATTGGTGCGAGAAGTGCAAATCAATCCCAGAACAACAGCAAAGGACCTTGTGAAGATGCTGGAGGAAACAGGTACAAAGGTATCTATATCCACAGTAAAACGAGTCCTATATCGACACAACCTGAAAGGCCACTCAGGAAGGAAGAAGCCACTGCTCCAAAACCACCATAAAAAAGCCAGACTACGGTTTGCAACTGCACATGGGGACAAAGATTGTAATTTTGGAGATATGTCCTCTGGTCTGATAAAACAAAAATAGAACTGTTTGGCCATAATGACCATCGTTATGTTTGGAGGTAAAAGGGGGAAGCTTGCAAGCCGAAGAACACCATCTCTTACGTGGGGGTGGCAGCATCATGCTGTGGGGTGCTTTGCTGCAGGATGGACTGGTGCACTTCACAAAATAGATGGCATCACGAGGAAGGACAATTATTTGGATATATTGAAGCAACATCTCAAGACAAAAAATAAAATAAAAATCTCAAGACATCAGTCAGGAAGTTAAAGCTTGGTTGCAAATGGTTCTTCCAAATGGACAATAACCCCAAGCATACTTCCAAAGTTGTGGCAAAATGGTTTAATGACAACAAAGTCAAGGTATTGGAGTGGTCATCACAAAGCCATGACCTCAATCCTATAGAAAATTTGTGGGCAGATCTGAAAAAGTGTGTGCGAGCAAGGAGGCCTACAAACCTGATTCAGTTACACCAGCTCTGTCAGGAGGAATGGGCCAAAATTCACCCAACTTATTGTGGGAAGCTTGTGGAAGGCTACCCGAAACATTTGACCCAAGTTAAACAATTTAAAGGCAATGCTACCAAATACTAATTGAGTGAATGTAAACTTCTGTCCCACTGGGAATGTGATCAAAGAAATAAAAGCTGAAATAAATCATTCTCTCTACTATTATTCTGAGATTTCACATTCTTAAAATAAAGTGGTGATCCTAACTGACCTAAAACAGGGAATTTTTACTAGGATTATTGTGAAAAACTGAGTTTAAATGTATTTGGCTAAGGTGTATGTAAACTTCCGACTTCAACTGTACATAGTAGGGGAAAAGTGACTAGGCAACAGGATTGTGAAAGTGTGTTTGTGTGGGCGTTTGTAATGTGTGTGTGTGTGTGTGTATGTGTGTGTTGGGGTGTCAGTGTAAGTATGTGTGAGTGTGTGGGTAGAGTCCAGTGTGTGTGCATAGAGTCAGTCTATCTGACCCAGTTCACTAAGAAACATGCCTCCGATGCCTGCAGACAGATATTTCTAGCGTGAATACTCCCAAAGAGGTTCCCTCGGCAGACTTCAATCTTCCCACCCTGAGGAAATCTT